>NC_090892.1:2608000-2623000 GCF_036669925.1 Montipora capricornis
GTTTTTAACTTATGATTGATGATTGTGTTACTAAAAGACAATTCTCTACTATAATTAGAGAATAAAATTTTGATTATGATGATGATGATGATCATGATGATGATAATTATTATTATGTACCTACTTCAAAAGTCCTTATATTTCTGAGGCAGAAATGTCTACAAAGTGAAGTAAAATAATACTTGATACTTGATTTGATTTTTTTTATGGTGGTTGGTTCTCTAATAATATTACATAGATTTAGCCAAGCCTAAAAGTGGAGCTTCCCTTTCTAACCCCAGAAAGAAATACATGGAAATACATATAAATAATTATGCTTAGAACTGCATAAAGTAAAAAATTAATTGGCATTAGCATATACTGTTTACAGTTATCAAACACCTCTGAGCTGACAGGAGTAAAGAAATAAGCCTTGCAAACAATTTTAATCAACAACTAAAACTGAAATTACATGCACTGCAATCTCTTTCACAGCATTTTTCGTTTGAGTGATAATCTTTACACCCGCTCTCTTCAGTTTAGAACAAAAGCAAAAATCTTACCAATTAGAAAGTCAAGGTAAAGAGTACTAAATCCCCAAAAAATCTTACTCATGGTGCTCTGCTGATGTGCTTTGTGCGCCTGAGCCTCCACTATAATTCATTATGCAAACAAACAGAAAAAAAATTGTAAATTTTTAGTGACTGCAAGACAAGTCAAAAATTGAGTGAGCTTGTTGTATAAATATTCATTATTATTTTAATTAAGTTTTTCTGTCTAAAAATAATGACCCGAAAATTAATACTTCCATTTTCATATCACTTTTTTAATGTTAAGTGCATGTAAGATGTTTGCATCCTTGATATGATCAGGTGATATTCTCAATTAGGTACGGTAGTTAGCCCCTCTACTTGGTAGACAGAGTGAAATGTATTAAGTGAATTTAGTCTCACTCCCTTGGGTCATTGTGTTGATATATTTTTTGCAGAACAACTAGGATGTTTCTGTTTAATGCAAATATAAAATTTCAGCCTTTTTGTGTTTATGCAAATCATGTGCTCTGACTTGCTTAATTTGTTTGCAGTCAAGTTGCATGATCAATCAGGTTACGTCCATTGCCACATGGCCCCCTGACAATTTACGGTACACATATTTAATGCAACTAGTTGGAGTTTTCTGTTGAAGGGAAGACAGATGACTTAAAGTTTTTTTTAACTGTGTATTTCAAGAACTCAGCATTGAGTGGGATTTTGATTTGTCTCACCTTGTATTGCTAGTGAATTCCTAATTAGCCACTAGTTTCGGGTAGGCTCTACAGCTTAAATTCTAAAAAAATATTTCGTAGACTGATTTCTTTATACTTTTATGGCAGTGCTACAGTATGCCTGAACTTGGAATATTTTTGGCCTTGATGGAGAACTATCAGTGTCATTATTCTAATTGAATATCTGTGTTTTCATGAAATTTTGTACCATTGCAAATACTGGGAAGAAGTTTGATTTAAAGTTAACGAATTTCACCATTCTGTGGAATAACATGTTTTCCTTATGGGGTCAAGTGAGTGTAATGTTACTTTGTTAATGATTAAGTTTGACAAGGGTAACTTCATTTTGGCAATTTGATTTTAAACTTAATTAATGTGATGTAATATGTAACTACTTCACTTTACGGTTTTTCTAATGACATGTTAAAACTTCAGTTACGGTTTTTCTAATGACGTGTTAAAACTTCTACGGAACTACAGTACTTACAAAGGTTTAATAATTTACCTATAAAGTTATATTGATAAAATTATTAATAATTGTGAGTCAGGCTGTTCTTGAAGCAAACTTGAAGATTAAGGGCCATCCATGGGAATTTTTCAATTTGTGATAATCAATCTGGCCTTGAAATTTTGTTAAAATATTATGGAATGTATAATCAGTGCACTACAAAAAAGAGTACTCAGGGCTAAAATTTAAACTAGTAATACTTACTTTGGAATTCTCTATCTCACTTTTTTATTTATTCTGTTTTTCCAGATGGTGGATGACCAAGTTGTTCCACACTTCTCCAGATTCCTTCATGATGATCCTTATGTTAAACCTTACCAAACTGAGATTGAGAGAAGGTGAAGTCTATGCTCTCTGTCTGAAAATGTACATGTTATTAAGTTGCTTGATGAAATCTTTAGGGTGTTAATCTCTGGATAAAAATGCTAGCATTGTCAACCAACAGGCATCTTGGAGGGTAGTGGGGGTGGGGGATTTAAAGTACATGTATCTGCGATGGCCTCATGACCTCATGGTTAGTGTACCTGACTCTGGATCAAGTGGTAGAGGTTCGGGTCCTGGCTGGAAACATTGTGTTGTGTTCTTGCGCAAGACAGTTTACTCTCACAGTTCCTCTCTCCACTGGCAAATTTGATGGGACTAGCGTCCCATCCAGGGGCGAGTAGAAATACTCCTAGTTGCTTCATGCTACAGAAACCAGGGATATTACTGGTATTCTGTTTTGTCGTTGTCGTTCTCTTTCGCTCTCCTTTCGTTTCTGTTCTAGACATAGGTCCTCCAGGGATCATGTAGTCTTATCAGAGTTTCTAAAGATATGTCAAAAATTGCAATACAGAGAAAAAAGCAGCTCTAAGCAAATTAAAAATAAACACTCCGCTTTAAGTTTACATCCCGCCGATGCTTGACTTGAATAACTGCGCAGCCACCAGTGCGAATCTCAGATCTCATGATATGTCAACCTAGATTGAAACCAGCACAAAATGCAGAAAGACACCATCTTCCAACCCGTTTTCCCCCTGAACACGAAAAGCATTGACTGTGTAAGAACTTTCTTTGATGTAGTATGGCTGTGTAGCCGCGTTGAGGCACAGAAAGCGCGCAAAAAATGAAGCCTTGCCTTCATGTATGTTCAGGTGAGTTAACCTGGGTTGAGCCCACGATATGGTCATGGTCAGCGGATACCTTGTTTTGACAGGAGTCAATTCATCAAAATATGGATGCCCAATATCAAAGATGTATGCTGTAAACTAGCATGATACTGGTCACATTGGCATACATGGAGGGGTGGACGTACCTATGTACAGACCGTTGACGATGTCATGGCTGTAAACCAAGATTTCTCACATCGATGGGTTGCCATATTTTATTAACAAATCATGGTGCTCTGTGCGCGCGCGCCGAGCTCCGCTATGACATCATATTAAATTGAGATCATATTCTACAGCTGTTAATTATACTCACACTCTTTTTGTATCATTCATGTACTTTACTAAAAGAAATAGGAAGAATACATTTAAAATCATAATTTCCTTTGAATAGAAAATTATTGGAGAATGGGCCTGTTGTGTCAAAACAGTTGATGACAACAACTGTAATGAATACTACGAAAATTAATCTGAGGTACTTTTGTTGTACAGATACAAGGAATTTTGTAGTCTCAAGAGACGGATAGAAGAGAGTGAAGGTAGTTTGGAAAAGTTTTCAAGAGGTTATGAGAAATTTGGAATTAACAGAACATATGAGGGTGTGACATACAGAGAGTGGGCGCCTGGAGCCAGAGGCGTGTACCTCATCGGAGATTTCAGTAAGTATGGGATATTCATGGGTTAATGACTCCACGTGCATGTGGAAGTCACATGTCATTTACGGCAGCTTGGGAAAGCAGAATTTCTACTCTCATCTTGTGAGAAACTGGGAACTTGCATACTTTTGAGCAGTATTGTAATTGTACCCTTTATCATTATCAGTTGACTTGAATTTTGAGTTGTCTGTATTAGCAGAAGAACTGTGTGGGTAGATTCCATAAAGACTGAATCATCCTTCTGGAAACTGGAACAGAATATTATTAATGCTAGTAATGGATACCCTGGTCCGAGAGATTTTTCTTGAGCTGCGAGAGACCCGCAAAGCGGTGAAGACGAGTCATGAAGCAGCGAGAAGAGAAAAACCTCTGGTTACCTTGGACTTGAATCTCACTTTCATGCACATGCCAGCTGTCAAACTTGTCAATTGATAATTACAAAAGGGACCAATGGCAGCTTAGCAATCACTTGCCCCCTAGGTATTGCCAATCAAATGAACCGGTCATACTGATTTGCATGTTTGTAAAAATATCAGCCAATCCAAGCCTGAGGGTCAGATCCTGACCCTGGCATGTGCATGAAAGTCCATTCATTTTCTGTTCTCATGGTTTCGCGACTCATCTTTGCTGCTTTGCAGCTTTCTCGCGGCTCAAGAAAAACCTCTGAGTCCAGGGTAAGTAATGGAGAGAATTAACTTTTAGTTGCTCTCAACAGCAAAATTAGGTGAAAACAAGGCAGTTGCTTGTCTTATGTCCATGACAATATCCTCCTACTCTAGCTTATTTATTACTTTTAGCACGTTCAATGGACTATAAAAAAACTGAAATCCAACAGGCTTCATTTGGTAAGATCAAACTGCAAATTTCTGCTCAACATTTCCTGTTTGCTGCAGAAATTTGAAGCTTATTAAGTACTCTCTCTAATACATGTATAACTGCAGTAACAATTGAACTTTGTGGGAGAAGTTCAAATGTATGTCTAAATACTGGTGCTAATAATGGTTATGGTATGGTACCATAAATCTGCCAAGGAACACAAAATACAATTATTTTATATTGCAGTGTATTTCACAAAACTTTTGACAGGTGATTTTCAAAGTTCGTGGTAAATTTCATAAGTTCGCTTCAAACTTGGGAATTTCAATACGTAACTGTCAATCAAATGGCAAACTTTGAAACGAACTTGGGAATTTCGCGCCGAGCTTCTTGGGAATGTGGCGAAGTAATTTCACCATTGCTCTCGGTTGTTGTTTTGAAATGAGTGCCTTCACCGTACAAGGAAAGGCATTTCCAAGTTTTGTTTCCGCAGAAAATTATTGAAAGCTGGTTAGAATGAAAAGGACCATCTCAAATAGGACATGAACTGAGACTTCCCAAACAAACTATTGCCAAAATTGTTGATATTTCGTTCCAAGAGGGAATATCGAAGACAACAAATGAAGAAATATCACTGGGTCAGCGCGTGCTGAATGATGTGAATAATTATATGGAGTGTTGTAAAACTACCAACCCAGCATTTACAGCAGTGAAATCCAAAACAAACTGGTAAAGAATAACGTTCCAATGTTTGCCTGAAAATGTCCCGTCGCGTGCATCAATCACTTTCGCAGTAGCCGCAGCCTAACGCAAGATCTTGGTATATATTCTTTCAAGAAATTCAGCGTTATTCCACAGGAATCACTGACTCTTGAAAATGAAAATATACTTTTCCAGTATTTAACAGCTTGCGTGGACAATGCATTTTTTGTGATGAGTGTTCAGTGTTCATTCCCACGATGTCCAGAGTGAAGTTCCCAAGTTCGTTTCAAAGTTCGCTGTTTGATTGACAGTTACGTAATGAAATTCCCAAGTTTGAAGGGAATTTATGAAATTCACAACGAACTTCGCAAATCGCCTGTCAAAAGTTTTGTGAAATGCACTGTAATACTCTCACAAAAGATTAATAAGCTTCTCATTTCTTCAGCAATGTTGAGCAGATCTTACCAAATGAAATTTGTTAATTAATTTTTACAACTCCTTATAAATCTATTATCTTATACTTGACTTCACTAAAAATTATTTGTTAGTCGGAAATTCAGAACTACTGTGATAACCTAAAGTTGCATGATCTTAAATTATATTTGTATTTTGGTGTCCTTAACTGAGTTAGGTGGTCTGCATCACACAGGGTAACAGTTTGAAAGCTGGTGAAAGCAAGAAGTTTTGTTTTTTAGATGGTTGGTCCAGGACTTCACATCCTTGTACAAAGAACGAATTTGGTGTGTGGGAGCTTACAATACCATATAAGGAGGATGGTACTTCCCCAATCCCCCATGGATCTAAAGTAAAGGTGAGAGTGATCATTAAAACTGCATTGCTTACTTCATATAACATGTAAATATTACCTATTTGATGAAAAAAGTAGCAATGGTAATGTTTAGGAACTGAACTTGTACTTGTGTAATGTATGGAATTTAAATACATTTAGGGGTGCAGGGCTGGTACAGTGGTGAGAGCATCAGTCTTCCACCAATGTGGCCCGAGATAGACTCCCGGATTTGACGCGATATATGGGTTGAGTTTGTTGGTTCTCTACTCTGCTTCTAGAGGTTTTTACCTGGGTACTCCGGTTGTCCTCTCTCCTCAAAAACCAACATTTGATTTGATTTGTTCTGATTTTAATAGATTTGTAGTTTCTCCCATTAGCAGAGCACTGGTGGTTGGCTAAATAATCTTGAGACCTAAAGTGATTATTAATTTATTATAATTATTTTTATCTATATATGTCTTCTTAAAAACTATATGAGCATCCTCTTTAACCTCTTGCCTTCCAAGAAGATCATTACAGAGTTAATACCAGGTGATTAAGGAACTTTGAATTCTTAGAGGCAAAAGGGATTAATTTCAGTTTATCTAATTAAGGGAGAGTTTTCAACTGGAGTTTTGCAGAAATGGTTAGTTACGACATAAACAATCAAAGTCATGTAAAAATAAACTATATAATCCAGTATTTCATCACAATTATGGTGCCATTGTCAGGGTACAATGTTAAGTGTTCATTGCGACGAAGTACATGTATGCTAGCTTGAGTGAAATCAAGATAAAGTTTGATTGGCAAGTCACAAGTGACAGTCGATTGGCAATTTCATAGAATTGTACTCTGGGTTTCAGTTAGAAGTTTGTTTACATTTGAAAGGTTTCAAAGATAAAATTAATTATGATAGATGTTGCCACAGCTATTTTTGTGAGTTGCTGATCCTATAACACTCACTAATATAGTTACGTAGTATACATTTGGAGATCATGAGAAAAGCAGCAGACTTGCAAAAGAAATACCGTTGTAGTAACTAGAGTTTTTTTTGCAGGTTGCAATTCAGCTCGAGAATGGAGACTTAGCTGATCGTATATCACCATGGATTCGTTATGCTGTTTGCCCTGAAAATGATATACTTTATGAGGGTGTGCATTGGGATCCACCACAGCCCTACCAATGGCAACACAGCAGACCCAGGAAAACTTCGGGCTTGAGAATTTATGAATGTCATGTTGGCATAGCCTCTTCAGAAGCTAAAGTTGCTAGTTACAAAGATTTTACATATAATGTTATTCCAAGAATAAAGAAGCTAGGATATAACTGCATACAGCTTATGGCTGTTATGGAACATGCTTACTATGCCTGTTTTGGTTATCAAGTCACAAATTTCTTTGCAGCTTCAAGGTACGTGACATATGAAAATGCCAGTGAGATGGAGGGATTTAATTGTAATTTGTGTAGTGCTACTTAGTAATAACAAGTGTCAACTGCATCTGGTCATGGGGCACTATTGCAGGGGACATTGTACCGTAAATCAAATCAACTCATGTCAGATTGTAGGCTTTTTTTTAGGAGGGAGGAAAACTGAAGTACATCTACCTGGAAGAAAACCTCTCAGATACGGAGAACCAACAAGTTCAACCCACATCTGACACCCGGGAATCAAACCTGGGCCACATTGGTGGGAGATGAGTGACCCTCTCACCAATGCTCCATCCCTGCTACGTAACTGTGTCTTTGTGAATAAATTATAATCAAATGTGCTTTACAAACAATGGACAGGGGAAAAAACTTTACGGAATTGGTAATACACAACATGCTAAGAAAACCCAACTGGAGGGGGGAAATCTGTTTGGCGTTTCAATTAAAGTGTGGCAGAGTTAAATCCAGCAACTTGGACAACGTATCCTGTTGATAGTCACACTGAGATTTGAACACTGGTCATGCACCAGTTTTTCAAAGGTCACATAAATTTATCCAAGTTACCATCTGACAATAATTTCAGTCTGTGCAAAGATTGTATTTGCTTGACATGTGTGGTATAGCAAACTCTACTTAGTGTATCTCATTAATGGCCTGTTTGAAAACCTTGGTCGACCTGTTAAGGATGGTGCCTACCAATTCAAAGGTATTTTTGCCCCAGTTTGTACAATCATGTAGATCTTAACAAGTGTTATTGAAATCCAAAAACAAAGTAGGGGGTATCCATGCATTTTTCATAGATAATTCATGAATAATGTTTGTAAAAAGCTATAAAATACAAAGTAATTTATGGCATTCCTTCTGAAAATAATTGAAGATCAATTATCTCTCAAATTCATAGTTACCCCCAATTTTCTTTTTGGATACCAAGAGTACCGTACTTGCTAAGATCTTCTTTGTCGGGATAGTTTTAAATTGCTCAAAAATAACCCTGTATTAGTAAGCATCAACCCGAGTTCATGTATCTCGAGATGCGCAGTACACATGCTCAATAACAATAACTTAGGCACCGTCCTCAAGTGTATTTATACTCTGTATGGTGGTTTATCCACTGGATATAGTTACATGTATCCAGCATTAAAACGATTTAGGCCATAGCATCAAGAAAATCCTGTGCATGATGATGCCGAGATCTGAGTATAAAGGCAAGATGTTCATGAAATTCCATCACCAAAACAGTATTGTTTATCTTTTCAAGTCAATTCCTTACAATGGATACATGTGATTATATGCCTTGTTGAATAGTGATTATAGTTTTGGTATGGAAAAGAGTAAGATGGAGTTAACAGTAATTGTCATGAGTAGGATCAGATTCTAGAAGCCACATCACCAGGCAACTTCATCTCATTACCACCAGGCAATTCCTATGCAATTACATTATTGATTTCCTCTGTTGTCTCTCAGTCGTTATGGAACACCAGATGAATTAAAAGAACTTATTGACGTTGCTCATGGCAATGGAATTTTAGTTCTCTTGGATGTGGTACACAGTCATGCAGCTAAGAATGTAATGGATGGTTTAAATGAATTTGATGGCACACAAACATGCTATTTTCATGGTAATGGCCGTGGATTCCACACTCTCTGGGACAGCAGATTGTTTGACTACACAAAGTAAGTTTGAATTTGCAGATGTCGAGATTATGTGTTTTACTAGTACATGTATACAGAAATTATTCCACTTTACGTTTGACACTATTTCTGTCTGTTTACGGCTCAGGTGGGAAGTGTTGAGATTCCTTCTATCCAATCTTCGATGGTACATGGAATATTATCAGTTTGATGGTTTCCGATTTGATGGTGTAACATCCATGATATACCATGATCATGGCCTTGGACATGGCTTTGGTGGTGACTATCCTGATTATTTTGGACTTGGGGTGGATACTGAGTCACTTATTTATCTCATGTTAGCCAATGACATGTTGCATTCTCTTTATCCTGGTGTCATCACAATTGCAGAGGTAATTGTTGATTTTTTCTTGAGAATGCAGTGATCAATAATCTGCTGTCCGACACAGAAATACAGCAACAGTAACAACTTCTTTCTTATATTTTTCCCCTTATTTAGAATTGAATTTTACTTAATTGGAAAAAGGGGTACTGGTTTTATTCTGGAATAACCACAAGGTCTGCAAGTCTTTCAGGCTAAAAATTAGTATTTTCTGCAACTTTTACCAAACTGAAAGATGGTCAATTTCTTTTTCCCAGATATTTGTATAGGTACATATATATCCAGTACTTAAAAATAAAACCTCAGTCAGAATGACTTGAACCTTTAACAGAATGATAATTATTACTTACATTGACGAAGCCAAAGGTTGACATCTTTTTACCTGAGTTTCATTCTAATCTACATCAGATATCAACATGAATGATAGTTTTGTTGAGTTAGAGTAGGTTGATTTTGAAAGCACATATCCCTGGTAACACTGCTGACTTTTATCAAGGTAAAACCAAATTTACTGAGGGCAAAATTGCCAAAGGTAAATTCATTTTACCTAGGTGAAAAAATCTTGAAAGGTCACACTACCCTTGGTTTGCCAGAGTGGGAAAAGAGAGATCTGGTTCTGGATGGCTTTCCTTGCGTGGATAGTTGAACAGTAAGCCGTTGTAATAACCTTGTTGTGGCTCGTCTTGAGAAAACAAACTGTTTCTGCAACAAAAACAGTTCCTTGGTGAAAAATAAAATGACAAATCCACCTAAGACTGGAGTGAAATTTCAAATTCTAAACAAAAACACTTGCTCTCAATTGTGCCATCGTCTTTGCACTTTGCAGTAATAAAAGAAATTTAACTGATGGCAAAAAGGTTTACTAGATGACCTCATAGAGTGTTGTATGTCCGGATCTGTCATTAAGACATTCATGGACGAGCTTTTATTGGTTAAGTACCTGGGGAAATGAATTTTCCCTAGGTAATGCTTTGGAGTAGCTGTCAAGGGAAACATACATACATACATTGTATCCAAGCTCTGGACGATAAAATTTCCCCAAGGTAAATTACTTGGGGAAAAGTTGGGCACACTGAAAAAAATCAGTTTCCCAAGGTACATGTAAACTGTCAGTAAGTCTAGTTTACCTAGGTAAAAAGTCTGCAGTGTGACCATGGCTATTAACTAGAAATGACTTATGTGTATCATTCTCCTTTTGTCATAAAAACTTAGGAAGTATCTGGAATGCCAGGATTGTGCCGTCCAATCACAGAGGGAGGCACGGGATTTGATTATCGCCTCGGCATGGCTACACCTGACTTGTGGATCAAGGTGATGATTTTTTATCAGGAAGCCCCTCCTCATATTTAATTTGATATTCTGTTGGGAAGAGGAGCTTAGACTATACTACAGGAGTGACTGTGCTTGCCATATTTTACGGGCAGGTTTGGGCATTTTCGGAGAGATAAATTATTTGGGCATGTCACATGTGGGTGGTTGGTGACGTCAGAGGTGTCAATTTGATTAACTTGGCAATATGAACTTCAACTCATTATTATTATTATTTTTTTAAGCTTATTTATTACAAGTTTATTTCAAAGTTTGCAACATAAAAAATGTGATGTACCACTGCTCGCAGTTAGCTACAGCTATTCAAGGCGAGCAGTGGTTTGGCGCACAGAAAGTATGAGGTATGAATTAGGTAATGAAACCGAAAAAGCAAGGGAAAAAGAAAAGGGAAAATAAAATAATAAGAATAATTGGATATTGACCAGTTTAGCATTGAGAAAAAAAAAACAAAACAAAGCAAAGTTCATAGGAAATTAAACAAATTACACGAGAAGCTGGAAGGATAATGCAAATATAATAAGTTCGGTTTAATTTTCAAGGTATATTTAAATCCAATAAATCAATATATTCATTTGCCTCCGAGAGTTTCTGGAGGAGCATATTGTGAATGTTGCCTTTAAATTTCGTTTTAGGCATTTGACGAAATTCATTAGATACAAATGTAAGCTATTCCAGATTCTAACACCATTCCTTGAAAAAGACATAATTTGCTTGTCTATTTTAAAATATTTGAGAAAGAAGTTACCTCTTTTTGATGATCTTGTGATATACCGGTATGAATGAATATTATGTTGGTAATGAAATAAATTACTTACTTGGGGTGGCGATAGATTATTTGAGACGTCATGCATTAAAATGGCAACTGACTTAAAGGAAAGAGGATCTAGAGGTAATAGACTAGATTATAATATTGTTAATTTTATTGTTTGCTCTAGGTTTTTCTTGCTCGGCTCTTTTCCACAGAAACATCTACAGCACAATAATAATCCTTCCTCATCAGGCCTGGGTTGCTCGAAATGTTTGCGCTAACCAACTTTAACCAACGGTTAGCGTTACCTGGGCTTCGAGCAACCAGCCCCAGAGAAGCAAAATCTGGTGGAAAAAGCCTCCTTCCACTGCAAACTATATATATATATAACGTTTAGAAGAAAGACAACTTCACAGCGTAGCGACTTCAAGTTTCATGTTTGGACAATCATCAATCAAACATGAAACTTGAAGTCGCTACGCTGTGAAGTTGTCTTTCTTCTAAACGTTATATTCGCTCTACTTCACGTATCGAGCACTCTGCAGCTAACTGGAACCCCCTACTTGCGCTATATATATATATATATATATATATATATATATATATATTGATATATTGATATATTGATATACAATGTATTTTACTTAGATCCTGAAAGAACGAAAAGATGAAGATTGGCCAATGTGGGATATTGTGTGGACTCTGATCAATCGCCGGCATAACGAGAAAACCATTACTTATGCTGAGTCCCATGATCAAGCTCTGGTTGGAGACAAAACTATTGCATTCTGGTTGATGGACAAGGAAATGTATTGGTTTATGTCAGAAACAACACCAAACACACCAATTATTGAGAGAGGATTGGCATTACACAAAATGATCAGGTTATTAAATTTTCAACCTTGGATATTAAATTTTATGATGATGATGATGATAATAATAATAATAATAATAATAATAATAATAATAATAATAATTTATTACATTTATATAGTGCTATATATATTACTCTATAGCGCTTCACAATCTTGATAAAAGAAAATCAAAAATTATGTAAATGAAAAATAGGTATTTACAAAGATGAAAATGTGAAATGTATAGAAAAGAGGAATAAATAAGTAAATGAATAAAAAATAAAAAATGCACATTATTTTTATAACTACTGCAAGTAGGCATCTTTAGATGAAAATGTCTTCTGCAATTTCTTAAAAGTGTTGATGTTCATGCATGTCTTCAGTTCTACCTTTGTGATTGGTTCACTCAATCTCGGTTATCAGCTCATTTACATTGTACCGTATGACCTAATATGGAAACTGATTGTTACAGTGTAAGTGTTCCAAGATGAAAGATTTGTGCGGAAAGTGCATTTTTGTGACATACAATGTGAATGGCTGGCCAAACAACATGACATAGAACAATAGCAAGTAAAAGCCAACTTATGAAAGCTGCCACATTTACCTTTATTTCAATTATGTCAGTTTGACTGTGAAACAATTTTGTCATTTCAAGCTCAGCACATCTAGTTTTTTTCCTATCAGGCTTATAACCTTTGGTCTTGGTGGTGAAGGCTACCTTAATTTCATCGGCAACGAGTTTGGACATCCTGAGTGGCTTGACTTTCCAAGAGCAGGGAATAACTGCAGTTATCATTATGCACGCAGACAGTGGAATCTTGTAGATGATCACTTGTTACGATACAGATATCTGAATGCATTTGATCAGGCCATGATGCATCTTGAGGAGAAATATCATTGGCTGGAATCACCTCAGGTGGGTTACATTGATCATCATTAGTGTTTGGCTTTGTAGGTGAATTTTTTCAGTGAAAGCTCATTTAGCATCTCTGCGCCAAATATTTGGCTGCAATCCTGGTTTTTAAAATAGGGGGATGAACATACTATAGACTTTTCACCGTCCTCTACTTCCAGTTCAATCCTCTAGATCACACACCTCTGCAATCTGATGCCCCACCCCCTACCCACTTTAGTAGATATGTTGTTGCTCTCTCCATTTTTAACGAATTGCACTAGTTCTGGTAGAAAAAAAAGATGGCAGTAATTTTTGGAGGAATACGATCTTCACGATTGATTGGATACATGGGATACTGAACAGTTAGGGATAAGTTTATAAGTGATAGTCATTTCATGATTTGGCATATTAAATTATCCAATCAAACCAAGTAAAGGACGTTTGTCTCTTTTGCTACCCAAAAATGGGACTACTCTTCAAGCAATTAAGTGGTTGTTTTTTTACTGCTTGCAAGTATCAAAGAATATGAAAAGCAATTTAGAGAGTATTGGGACCCTGCCATGGCCGGTTGGTATATACATGTAACATCTCTAGACTGTTGAGACTAACTCATTGTTGTACCCAATTCAAATCTCTTGGGGTTAAGGTTCTTTGTGTGTTTCATTTGCATGATAATGTAGCATTCACATTTAAATGATATGGAAATACTTGGAACAAAACGTTTTACTCTCAAAGGATTTGAATTGGGTATAACATTGAGTTAGCGGAATCGGTCTAGTGGTGTCCATCTGGATGGAAAGAGCTCATGGTCAAAGGAAATCCATGCGTCAAACCATTAAATTTTAAACAATCTGGAGTCTTAAACATGATGACTGTGAGGGCCCTGTGGGTTCCCTTTGTGGGCTTCCTGCAAGCATCTGTATTCCTGAAGGGTCTCGCATTCGCTCCCAAGGGAAAGATTTTCCAGCCAGCTGTTGCAAAATAAGGATCTTTGAGTTGAGCTGTTCAGCTGTAATTATCGTAGAGTGCTTTTCCCATTTGATGGTCAGATTTGTTTTGCTCACAAATCTTACATTACTCACACTCTTTTTACAGGTGTTTGGCTGTGATGTAAGTGTCAATTTTATTTATTTTGTAGGCCTATGTTAGCTTACATCACGAAGATGATAAATTGATTGTATTTGAAAGAGGACCCCTCTTGTGGGTGTTCAACTTTCACACAAGCAAGAGCTTCGCAGATTACAGAATTGGTGCCAGTGTTGCTGGAAAGTATCCTTTCTTATGAATGTTTACAGTGTTCAAATTGTGCACGCGTATTTCCTATGAGACTTGATCAACAGGGCTACAGTTATTGGTAGCATCTGTTGCGGTAAAGCCATGCAGGAGGCTAAAGTTGCAAACACCCTTGTCGCGTAATCACCGCCACAAGGTAGTGAAACAACAGGAAGTGATGAAAATTCTGTTGAAGAGATTCATTTCTAGGTAATTCGGGTATATGTACTCTGAAAAAATATTTAACCCCTGAACGGGAATCTCTGATATCCCCAACACTAAGCTGTAGGAGACTTGTGCCACCTTGACTATTTAATTAATTAATTAATTAACTCTTTGGCTCCCAACTGTGTGGCTTCATAGCTCGGTTGATAAAGCACAAGGGCACCCAAGGAGCAATTATGCGAAAAGCCTTTGAGACACATTTCTAGTATATAAAGACTGTCTAAAGAGATATTTTTATCACCTACAAGACTTAGCTGAAAATTAATACCACAGTGACACCTAACGCAAATAACAATTCGTGCCCTTTACCTGGACAATACAACATTCTTTTTAACAAATATTCATAATTTTCTACATTCTCATCATTTTGCAATGTACGTTTTTATTTAAATTTTC
>NC_090892.1:2630500-2633000 GCF_036669925.1 Montipora capricornis
GTAAACAAACATTCCATTTCTTTTAGTTGCGTTTCTATTAGCAGGCTCTTTTGTGTCAGCAGTACTATTTACACCTCATGTATGCAAAATAGTAAATGCCAAATCTGGCATCAATATGGTGGGGAAAAGGGGAAAGAAAAGTGATTATGAGGTCAATGGAATAATAATTTTTTTTAAACTGGGCTAAAGTAACACAACAAGTTCCAGACAACCAGCTGAGATTGTCGAAAGAAGCTTCATCACTTCCACTTCTAAGTTAAGTTAAACTAATAAACCTCAACATCAAAATGTGGACACTCAGTTTACTGAAGCTTTATTGTGGGAAATCTGTTTATCTGTGTTCACTGGGAAACGTTCCAAATGCCTAAAATGGGATCAATTTTGCACCAAAATCAAGGAAAACGTGTTTCCAAGAGTCTAGATTTTCAAAATTAATTTTCAGCAGGTGCATGCCCCTGGAACCCTGTAGGTGAATCGTTCCAAGGGCACGATTAAATGGGCCTCTGGCCCATCATACCCGCCTATAATGTCCCCATTCCCGCCTATAAAAATTCTTATCTACAGCCCTGCTGTCTTCCATGCTGTTAACTGTGAAAGCCATCTCTACCTAGGAGCTGTCTTTATAGCACATGCTCCTGGATGTTACAGACAGTCTGTCACCTGTCCCCTACTCAGAACTACCTAAGTAAGTAATTTTATCGTGTTAATCAAAAAATAGTCATAATCTGAGCTTGAGTTATGATTTTTGTTTTCCAGGGGCTCAAACATCTTCATGATAATGACATGGTCCACATGGATATTAAACCAGCTAACCTTTTTATTGGTTTGGATGGATTGTGTAAAATAGGTGATTTTGGGCTGGTCTTGGAGTTGTCAAAAGTGAGTACTTTTTATTTTCAGCTGAACCTTGAGTTGTGGAAATAGCAGCTGTTACAGTGTATCCTCCTTGACAACCTCTTGTAGCTTGGAGTTTGTTGGGATTATGATGGCAGACACATTTTTCCTCTTGGAAAAGCCACTTTGGAATATTACAATAATACAGTTGCCCATCTGTACTTGTTGAATATCAGACTATTCAACTGATAAGCCTTCATTTAACTACATTTACAACAGAAGTTTGAAAGTGCAATATTTTATTTTAATTAGTGTGATACAGCTCAAGCTTTGGAAGGCGACCCTAAATACCTTGCTCCAGAGTTAATGCAGGGAAGCTTTACAAAGAGTGCTGATATATTTAGGTAAGTAATTATTATTAATGTGAACCTTTGTTTGCCCTTTATCTTCTTAACTCAAATTGTATAATTATTATGTACAATAACATTAATTTTATTTTTATGCAAACATAATTAATAATAACAATAATTTATTAAATGGGTCTGGTTTAAGTTTAATGTAAATCATAGTATTATTTGGGACTGTCAAGCCATCATCATGACAACAGCATAAATTATTGTTGTTTTTCTCCTATATGCTTGTCAGCCTCGGAAGAAAACCATTTTAGA
This sequence comes from Montipora capricornis, assembly GCF_036669925.1. NCBI lineage: Eukaryota > Metazoa > Cnidaria > Anthozoa > Scleractinia > Acroporidae > Montipora > Montipora capricornis. The sequence goes on from NC_090892.1 coordinate 2,632,003, forward strand.
GTTAGCAAGTGATCTTGACTTACCCCCGAGGTGGCAACACGTGGCCAGCAACTCAGGAATGGACAACTCCCTCAGGTGTTTTACCAAGGTTTGCTAATAAGCGATATCATCTTACTTGTCTAAAGTTTGTGAACTCAGCAACTTCAGGTGCTTGTTGTTAAAAAAATGACTCTGTGGTAGGATTATGAGAAAGGATCCTCGTGGTCATGGCAGTGCAGTTCATTTTGTGGCATTTTACCATTTTATTTGCCCCTTCTTGCTATACAACTTAACGTTGACTCAATAAAGCCAAAGCCTCGTGAGGAAAAAATGTCTGTCAAGCACTCATAATAATTAAAGTTACAAACAACAGAGATCAACAGTTTTCAAAAACCCCAATCACAATCCATTCTAGTTTTCTTCAATTTTGCCCATCCCTGCCTCCCTTTTGCATTTTGCTGTTTTTTTCTAACCAAACCTTGCTTTTAACTACCCTTTCACACATCCTGTGGGTTTCCCCATTGACGAGTAAAATCGTCTGGCATTAGACAGAGTAAAACCTATAAGTGTCACTCTTGGGAGTGAAAGGGTTAATGGTTTCTTATTAGTTTTTCTATGTTTCACTTGATTGGTTTGCCAGTTTCCACCTGCTGAATTTGGCTCAAATGTTTGACACAGCCCCTTTAACAGAAGGAGGGCTAACACTAAAATGTCAGCTCTTAAATCGTTGTAATGTTGGTTTAAGTAATATTTTTCCAAAAAACGAGTGCAAGTGCTTCATTGGATTTCCAAATGCAAGAAAACATTTGAAACCATTTGGAAATCCCATGAAGGCCTTGCACTCAGTTTTGAAAAATCAGTCACCCCAAACAGAGCTACAATAGTCAAAGTGGGGTAGGTCAGCGCTTGATAGATTTGGAGAGCAGTGCACTCTGAGATGTATGGTCTTATACGTTTAAGGATGCCTATAGCTGGAAGATATCTTCTAAGTTCACCTATATGTATTGATTAGACGATGA
>NC_090892.1:2635500-2638000 GCF_036669925.1 Montipora capricornis
TTATGAATGCTGATTCATTTTTACAGGTTACATTTTGCCCCCTTTCTCTCTCAAGTACTTATTTGTTTGACTTGGTCTCAATAGGTTTTTCTTCAGACCTGAAAAGACTGATTTCATGGATGATGGACCCTCTACCTCAGAAAAGGTGCTTGAATTACCCAGCTTGGCACTGATCATAACAATACATGTAATTCTTTAAATACTGCTTAAGTATGATAATTGTGATATTATTTACTTTGTAACAACATTCTTTTATTAAAATAATATCTTCTCTTAACACGGTAATGGCGAACTTCCTTTCTTGGTGGATAGCCCATTCCGAGTTGCTGCATGCCTCAGTTTCAAAGCGAGTCCTGGTGCAGAACCATTCAAACGGAAAAGAGGTGCGTATTTGTATGCAAATCAAACACATTTCCCTTTCAATAGTTGAGCACCAAGACTCAATTTGAAACCGAGGCAAACATCAACTCGGAAATGGCCCATTCCCGTCACAACAACAACATGCTTTCCTGTTCGTGCGGGGACTGGACCGGCCCTATTATAAAGTCATAAAACATTACATACGCCCCTCCCTAGTGGAGGAAAGGCAGTCTCAAAGTCCTGGCCTAAGAGGAAGTGCCCTGTCCAGGCTTTGCGTCGTTGAATCGAGGCCGAACATCTCATCCACTGTGGAAGAGGGACCCAAGTAAAAGAAGACTCCTCTGCGGAAGGAGGTCTTGAGTGGTCCTGGTCTTCAGTGGCACAATCTTCTTGAGTGGCTTCACAGGGGTCTGAAACATAATGGCCAGTAGTCCCTGGGTTCTCAACGTAAGCAGATTCGTCAGGAAGGAGATCGGCAGCTCAAGCATTGTTCCCTACTGATTCATCTGTAACATCCCCTAGCGAACCACCTGAACCATCCAAAATTTCAGAACAAGCATGCTGACTGGCAACCCCCTCAATGCTGCTGTTTGTAGGTTAAAGCTGCGCAGATCTGACACAGTACGGTTTGAGGTGATTGAAGTTTTCCGTCTTACCTTGGCTGAGGTAACACCTTCAAAACGTATTCTATAGGTGATATCTGATTTGACCTTCAGCTCCTTCCAAGGGCCTGACCAGAGACAGTGGAACTTCCCGCACATCCACGCGGGAACAGCTTTCTCCTCTATCCACACTAGGTCACCAACGTTGTACGGCCTACCATCCCCTCTACAATGTGCATCGTAGACATCCTTCTAATGTCTGAGATTGACATTGAATTTCATGTTCTTTTCTATGCATTTCTAGAACCACATGTGTGGCAAACTTGTACTGCAGTACAGTGCAATGTCCTCTGTGTGGCCAAACGAGTAAAAAGGCTTCCTTGCCATGTCTATTGTCTTACGTATAGACAGGTGCCCACAGTTATCATGCAACTTGTGCAACAAATAACCTTTCAAATGCTGGGGGATAAACAGCTGATGACTCTCACTACCTGTCGCTTCATACATACATACATACATACATACATACATACATACATACATACATACATACATACATACATACATACATACATACATACATACATACATACATACATACATACATACAATCTTTATTCTCGTCCCAAAAAGGCTTTTCAGAGAATACATGCTAAGGGATAAAAATAAAGTAAAATTAAAATTATTTACTATCTACAAAAGCAATGTAATCAATGTAATCATAATTAGGTTACGTAGTACTGTCCATGAAGTCTTTTAATAAAATGCTCTTTAATTTCCGTTTAAATTCTTGTCATGTTCTACTTAATTTAAGCAAGGGATCCAGCGCATTCCAAATCTTTACAGTCCTGTAGTAAAAGGATCTCTGTCCAGTTGCAGACTTTAGGAAGGGAATCTGAAGTTTCTGTGAATTTCTTGTGGTGCGTGTCGAAACGGATCCGTTAAACTCCTTGGGGAGTTTAACCCCTTCATAATGGGGTCTCTTCCATTCTGTCAACCACTGTATTGCTAAAATGAGATTTGTGTCTTTGTCTTGTTCAATCTTGAGGTGACTACTGGACCATAATAAAGGGCCACCAATTGGGGTCTTATAGGTTTCCTCTCTCATCTACACATTCCATTTTTTTTTTACGGAGTGCCTTGAGCATGCCGCTGTAAGAACTTTTGTCGGTCAGTGTGAGCTGAGACTTAATAAGGCGTGCACGATCATTAATGCTTAAAATAATCTGATTCTGTTTTTATTCCTTGCTCCAGTCAGAGGCTTTGAACTGGTCCACAAACGCCTGAAAATCAGTGCGGCTTCCATCTTTGCTAACTTCTTCCAAGCTTCCCTTGCCTCTTCCTTAGCATGCTCCCTTTCTTTTAGCATTATGATTTCCGCCAAAACTTTCTTGTGTTGACTTCCTGTATTTGTAGGGATTGTAGGGCTGCTCGTAATTCTCCACGTGTTGACAACAGCGTTGCCTTTGTTGACTTCAACTGAGCGGTTAACCGTTTAAGTCCTCTGGAGGCTCTCATGTCTCCATCGTAAGCAAATC
>NC_090892.1:2648000-2688000 GCF_036669925.1 Montipora capricornis
GAGTTTGGCTGGAAATGGTAGGACAACATCAACGACCGAATATCAATTTGATATGCTGCCAATGTCCCGTACCGAAATTGATGACCAAATTTTGGAAATGCTCTTTATCGGACATTACGTACTTGTGATATGAATTTACCTGTCAAAACATCGAACTTCAAGTCTGGACCAGATGACGTCATGCTGACCATAAACAATCATACCCAGTCTTCCCCCAGATAGCAATGTGTTGTAGACATTTCCAGAATCAGTTAAAATCTTCTCTCCTTGCTTGATTCTAACTCTGCAATTAATTGCAAACATATTTTACGACCGGATTGAGATAACGTACCCCTTGATTGACCATGAGAAAAAATGGAAATGGAGGGAAACAACTGAGGTAGCTACCCTTGCTTGGTATTGATAAAGTACACTAAGTTCATTCTCGAACCTTATAAGTCCAATAGATGGTCTGTGCGTAATATGGAATTGGTATGGAGTCTGATGTTGCCATCCTTTCATGCTTGGATCATCCCATAATAAAGTTACCTGAGGATAAAAAGGTAGATTGTACGGCTGTCAGTATTGTCTTGTCACGCTTTTTTTCAAAGTGAATCCAATTGGCTATTATTCATTACCAAGACCAAAATGGTTTGAGTAGCTTCCGCGTCGTCAGGCAAATTTTAACAATTTTTCTTGTTCCCAGGAGGGAACAAAAATCGGGCCCATAACAAAGGATTTAGGTTTCGATAGTCAAAAAGACGCCATAATGCAAACAGCCCATTGCAGAACTGTAGTGATTGAAACAAGATTGATAACAGAATGTGCAGAAGAATAATCACGACTTTTCCCACAGACTTGCTTTGGAAAAGGAGTAAAAGTGAATATGAAAATACCAATTTCTCCCCCACCTGATTGGGTGTATCTCCTGTGTGCCACAAAGCTTTTGCTGAAGACAGACCAGGTCCAGTGGCTGAGTTTACAACCTAATAGTGAAAACACATATAGCTTGACTGTTTGTCAGTTAGGGCACGTAGTTCCCGGTGTTGTGGTCTGTCTTCTCTTGTGTATCATGTTTGGGAGGGTAAAAAAAAGGGGCGACAGTAATTGGCGCAAGCTGTTGTGGCGCTCTGCCAGCTTGACTGGCAAAGTTAATAAATTAAATTAAACTAAACTGATTTTTCTGAAAAACTGGCCTACAGATTTTGTTGAATTTTAAATATTTTAGAGATTATTTCTAACATAATCTGGTAACGCTGAATGGGAAGACTTCTCCGGCCCGATTTTATTCATTTATTCCTACAGATTTTGTTGAATTTTAAATATTTTAGAGATTATTTCTAACATAATCTGGTAACGCTGAATGGGAAGACTTCTCCGGCCCGATTTTATTCAAAAAGGACAATATAAGTTGATTTTAAGGCTCAAAGAAATGCCTCATGTCGTTGCCATCGTAACTATATTTTGGAGGAAAATATGATGTGAGAAATCTATGATGGGTACTTAATACCCTGGCCAAATTTCGTCTTGTTATTGATTACCCTGACTGTATCTAAGGACAGAATATGTTTATTTGTTTGAAAAAAGCAGAAACTATTTCGAGCCTCCTTTACCCTTTCACTCCCAATATCTGATTAGTAATTCTCCTTTCTAGCTGCTATACATTCCCTTTTATAGTAGTTAAGAGAGTTTGAGTTTGATCAAAATAACACCATCTGACTGATAAGTTTATTCATTCTCAACACCTGTCTGCTGAATAGTGAATTGATATTATAAGGAGAAGTTACATACTAACCACTTCTGGGAATGAAAGGGTTAACGTGGAGAAGTGCCTCGTATCCCTTCCCCCTCCCCCTTTGACTCCCCCTTTCACCCCTCTCTTCCTGGTGCTTTCTCCGGATGTTCGTTATCTATCCCACTAACATCTATTCAAAGCGCATTCCGTTTTCGGGTTTTCAGTTGCAATGAGAAAATCAAAAAAGCTGTATAATCACTTTCAGCTGTACTCCTTTTATTCCAGCGTTGATATCCCCATCTCCATAGTTAATATTTTCCCTTCTCCACATAACGACGTAAAATTTTTGGTTTGATTGATATCCAAACACCACGCCTAAGTAATCAGAACCGTGACTGTCCTTGACATAAATTGTTCCACTGTAATCGTTAGGTCCATAACGAGTTGAACCTACAACGCGCAAAAAAAAAAAAAAAAAATTAACAAATCAAGACATGAAACAAACTAGGAGAAATCAACCATTTTTAAAAACTTTACCTATGAGCATTCCGGGACGACTCGTGTCAGACAAATGTTCGACATCAACACCCTGTTAAAATTAACATTAATATAGTATTTTAGGACGGTGCCTACTAATTCAAAGATATTTTTGCGCGGTTTATGAATATGCGGCAAAAGCAGATCTTAACAAGTGTTATTGAAATATTGTAGGTAACCACCCATTTTGCCAAGATGATTAATCAACAATATTTGTAAATAGCTTTAAAGTACAAGGCAATGTATGGCGTTCTCTTCCAAATTGAAGCTTAAATTATCTCTGAAAAATGTATGGGTACCGCTAATTTTCTTTTTGGATACCAAGAGCACTTGCTAGGTTCTGCTTTCTTCGCTCAGTTTTAAACCGTGCAAAAATATCCCGGCATGATAGAGAATCCGAGTACCTCCAAAACCCGAAGAACGCATGCGCAATAACCATAGTAGGCACCGTCCTTAAGGTAGCTCCCTGGAGTATTTGCGAGTGTACTCACCACAGGTAACGAGTTACAAAAGGAAACCTAGCTTACCACATTTGTTGCGTGAAGCTGCCACTTAAAGCGACGTCTTTCCTCCCACGCCAAGCAATGACCGGGTGAAATGGTTTTGCGCATTCGTGATATGTGGGCCACACCGGGTTGGTGTTAGCGTGGGCCGCCTTGCTCTTTTTACTTTGTTTTTGACTTCTGAAGTCAAGGCCGATCAGCCGGTTTTGCCAATATTCTGAAATTTATCATTTTTCTTAATATATTCTACTAGCTCTGACAGGTTTTCACCAATATAGGGTATTTGATAGGAACTGTATGTGGTTAGATTAGAACTGAGACAATTTTAAAAAGATTACAGAAGGGAACGCGAGAAATTTGGTCACGGGACGTCACAAAAATCAGATACAGGCTTTACTCGCCACACTAGTGCTCAGCTTGCGTGCGTCCCTAAAACTCTAGCGAGCTTCCTTTAATGATCTTCTGATTGCAAGTTCGGATGCCCTATCATACCAAGTAAACCTTTTTACAGTCATCAAAATCAAGATTTTTGTTGTCGCCTGCTTGTCCTGCACTTTTCAAAGTTCGTTATAACGCATCAAAGTAAAGTATTACCGCTGACATATGGCTTTTGTTCGTCGACCGAAAAAGCATTCCCAGATGTACCCTGAATGTAGTACTTACCATTTGGCCTTGTTCCATCAGTTAACAGTATTATCTACATTTAGAATACAGGTTCCGCCAAGTAATAGCCACGCAGATCGGGCCTAATGATCGAAAGCTCTCCTGATTGGTCCGTAACAAAGTAGCTGCACAAGGGATCCACGCGCTCAGTGCAAAATCACGCGCGGAACGCAATGCCGCTACGTTTTGTACCCACAAAAATCTAGCAGTAGTCATTGTAAAAATGGACAATTAGCCAATATAAAAAATACCGTAGTACACTTTGTCGCTCCAAAATTTTGCATAAGCATAGTTTTTATTTTCTCTTGGGAATTATAATATACAACTAACACCAACCCGGTGTGGCCAGCACATCACGCATGCGCACAACCATTTCAATTAGCAGCCATGGACAGCTGTTTCGGCCTTGCTGGGCCTCACCAGCATGACCTAGCTAACACACGCGGAGGGTGTTTTAGGCACCCCTTTAAGTGCACCCATTTAAGGTGCACTTATAATGGCTCCAAGAGAACTGGAAACAATGCTTATGCATAATTTTGGAGGGACAAAAGAAGAGTATTATGGCATTTTTGATATTGGCTAATACCGTAAACTGATGGGCCTCATTTCATCGCGGATCGAAACTTCTGGGTTATCAACTTCTGCCTACACCCTGATTTTTGTCACTGCAGGAAACCATTGGCGACAAGAGTTGAAAAAAAGGTTTGGTAAGCTCTTTGTTGGTATAATTTGAAATTGAGGATTAAGCGAAAGAAAATATTCGCGTTTTGTCTGCTTTTACATCACCATTTCTGCAACTCTCCATTCGGGGCTCGGGTCGCCATGGCCTGGAAACAAATCCACAGTAAAGTAATCAAGGAAGCTTGTTTTACTGATGTGCGTCACGTGAGGACAAATGTCGTCATCATCCGGGACACTATCGCCATCAAAATCATCCATGCATGCGTCACCAACGGGGTTCGCTGAAACATTAGGAAATTAGTCCATAAAATTCGCTTAATTTTAAAAAGATATAAAATATGGGTTTAGCGGATACTACTTTAATACCCTGATGATGACTTAATGTCGAGAAGGTTCGGTTTTTTATTTTAAAAATTTTTTAGCCCTGTAGTAGACCATATTCGTATTCTCGGTATTGGACTGGAACTAGCTTGCAATGGAGGCTAATGCGGGGGAATCTTTTCAAATGCAAATACTTTCTAATATATTCCCCCGCATTAGCCTCCATTGCAAGCTGGTTCCAGTCCGATACCGAGAATACGAATATGGTCTATTAGTCTTTTTTATTAGGAAATTTGTTAACACGATTCTTATCCTTGCAGACGAAAGTAGGATTCTTTTTTTGTTTCTGCATAATGTATAAAATTGGAAAAAAGAGCGTAAGGGATACACAAAATAGAAAATGAAGGTTACAAGTAGAAACTCTGGTCGAATAACCCCTTTAATTAATATAATGTCATAAAATCTTTTCAAACCTTTAACGTCATAAGAAAGCTTCTTGTGTTCCTGATGAGGATTGCTGATCAAAGGGCAGTTATCCCGGATGTTAGATATCCCATCGTTATCTTGGTCATCATCACAGGCATCCCCTAAGAACGAATAATGAAAGAAAAAGGAACCCCATTACAAATGGGGGCGGTTTAGGGGTGGTATCACATAAAGGATTATGGTGTATGAAGCCAAGTAAGTAAAATAGGCAAAAGTCAAAAGAGAGTTTGCCAAGTGCTGCGGGGATATGAAGAAAAGAAAGAATGGTTCGTCTTATGTAATCTGTCCTCGTTTAACACACCTCGTTATATTTCTGCTTCAAAAAGGGACAATACCAATATTCAGCTCAAATCAAGTCAGCCGGACTAGAGGAGACAGGAGACTCAGAGGACCTGAAGCAGAGAACCAATAATCTCAACCCGCACATGACCTCGGGTCCGGCGGACAACAACCACAGAACACATCGGTCGAAATTCAGTTCTCTCACCACTACGTCAGCCCTACTCAAATAACGGCCTTTCCGTTCAAGTTTGCCATTTTGCCTTGACTGAAAACAGCCTGAGCCAAATTACCTATGTTATCTCCATCAGCATCCGCTTGTTCGCCGTTCGGCAAATCGGGGCAGTTGTCGAATTCATCAAGAACTCCATCACCATCTCTAAAACAAGGGGAGAAGATTTGTGTAACAAATAGCTTTTAGCCTTATTGATAGAAAACCTGACAGTAAAGCATTCCATACTTACTTATCTTTGCCTGGTCCGTCACATTCATTACCATATCCGTTTTTATTGCTGTCTGGCTGGAAAATATACGAACATTTCGTTTCAAATCTTTAATCTCACTTTGGATTACCTAAGAGACATCTCTGTAGCCATGTGCATTTTCGTTGAGCAATGCCGAGTAATTAACAGTTCTGATTGGTCCATTGCTCCAGTTACACTTTCATGTGATTGGATACCCTGAATTTGAGCTGCTAGCTTGCTCAATCAATCGGGAGCGGCTAAATTAAGCCGAGTAATTAGACAGTCCCAAAATGACTGGTCAATCAACCACATTTTACTGCATAATTAAACAGAACAATTGATCACCTGCTCTTACCTGGAGGGGGTTGTAGTTCTTAGGACAGTTATCGCACAGGTTTCCAATGCCATCCGCATCATCATCAACTTGGTCTCCTGTGGCGTTCAGCTTAGGGCATTTGTCAGTGTCGTTCAAAATTCCTGAGGAAAGAGTGAGCGAAATTGCGTAATTTGTCGCATGGAATCAGTTGAGTCCTCGTTTGATTTTCCTTATGAACAATTTCTCCACATAAACTTAATTTGTATGTTTGGGACCACAATAGCTGGGTCTGCACTTGCAACCACCTTGCTATTTTGTTTATTAAGTACAATTATATTACATATAATAATAATAATAATAATAATAATAATAATAATAAAAAATAAAGCAAGCAGCAAGCGCTATTACTCGCAAAATAAGAGAAACCGCCAGTTAAGGATAAGGGAAGACGAAAGGGGTATATGGAACTTACGAAAGAACTATGGGATCAAATGGGACACGAAGATCTGGGGCTCACGAGGCAGAATCTACGAGACCAAGCCGCTCGACTTGAAAAATCCTTAGGCAGCGTAACTAGTACTAAGAAGAGAGGTGCAGATAACGCAGAAGGGGTCTTAAATAACAGACGCCAAATAGCAATAAGTGCTGATCAAGAAGAACCGGATTTGCATACAACCCTGACCCAATATCAACAGCGTGACAATGGTGACCTTTTCTCACAACCAGATTTGCATACAACTTTAACCCAAGATCAAGAAATGTGTAGATTGTTAGAGCCAGCAAACAGGATAATGGAAATAATTAGCACCCACCCTGGGGACTATTCCCAACGTGACATTGATACCAGGACAAAAGAAGCACCATCACCAAAAGAATTACAGGAAATCAACCAAGCGGTTAAGTTATTGATGGAGCGCTACGAGGTAACACCAACGCAGAACCCGTTTGGTTTTCTGTGGTTAGCTAATTGCGTTCTTTACTCGGTGGTTTTGTTGATGAAAGGTTGGAAAAAACAAGGGCCAATAAAGGCAGAGAGACCGCAGGACAGAAAGGAAAAGCTTAAAAGAATTTACGACCAGGAGGCGGGGAAGATCAGAAAGCAATTGTCAATCGCGAAAGCGGAAATCGAGAGGTTGAAAGAAAACAGGAAGATCACGAAAAAAGGAAGGAAAAATAGGTGTCAGCTCCAAAAAGAATGCAAAACCATTTCTGTGGCAGGTTTGGTTAGTTACATGGAGAAAAAAAGGTCGGAGCTCCGGAAATTAAAACGTGGGTTTGACAGGAAAAAGAAACAAGAGGTCTCGCGTGTAATTAACCAACAGTTTAACACGGTCCCTGGTAGAGTGTTTGCGAATTTGAGTGAGATGTTGAAGACGGACCCAGAGAATGAGCGACCAAGATATCCTGGAAAACGTGCTCGAGATGATTCGCGAATGTTTGAAAACATTGAAGAGGCTAGCGGGTTTTGGAGAGAGCTGTGGGAAAAGAGAGGGACTGGGAATAAGAACGTGGCCTGCTTGCAAAAAGTAAAGATCGCGATCTACGAGCAAGTACCACCACCAACGGCCAGCGAATGGGCTCTCGAAGTAGCGGAAGCGGTCAAAGTCCTGCGCGCCAGGGCCTGATACAATTACCAACTTTTGGTGGAAACATGGAAGATTACCCCGAGTGGAATTCTGAAGGCAAAACCTCCCTCCTTCCGAAAGAAGGCGAGTTCCTGAGTGAAAATCAAAGGCCTATTACTTGCCTGAATAACATGTATAAGTGGTTTACATCTTACCTCCTGGCACCTGTGGACCAACACCTTGAACATTATGGCCTGATGGAAGGCCAGCGGAGAGGAGCGAAATCAGGGTGTTTTGGTACGATGGATAACTTGCTAATCGATAGAGCAGTAATGCTGGATTGCCAGAGAGGCAAACGGAACTTAAGCATGGCATGGATTGACGTGCGCAAGGCTTACGACTCCGTCGACCATGATTGGCTATGCGCAATGACTGACGTGCACAGGCTTCCCATCTGGCTGGGTAAGGTCATACGCAAGTTGTGTGCGAGCTGGAATACTAAAGTAGTACCTACAACAAGGCAAGGGCGAGAGACTTTCAGAAAAATAAGGTTCACGAAGGGATTACCCCAGGGGGGCGCTTTGTGTCTGTGCCTGAACCCAGTAGCGTGGCGCCTGTGGGCAACGGAGGGATACCGGTTATCCAAGCCTGTAGGAGTCAAAGTCACCGATCTCCTGTATATCGACGACCTAAAGGTCTTTGCTGCCTCCGAGAGCAAGCTGAACCGAGTGCTGAAGGAAACTAGAGGAGCGATGCAGGATATTGGCCTTCACTGGAATCAGAAAAAGTGCTCAGTGGTACACGTGAAGAGAGGAGCCCAAGTGTTAGACGAGTCTGGTATGAGGATGGACGAGACAACTACCATCACGGCTCTTGGGGAGGGAAAACACTACAAGTTCCTGGGGGTTCTGAAGAACGTTCGGCAGGATGAACGGCTGGCTTAGCGTGTGCAGCTTAAGAGTATCTACGCAGGATATCTATTATATGGTCCAGCCCCCTGTCTGATTGTAACCGTGTACAGGCAACTAATCAGTATGCACTCCCGGTGCTGCGGTACTTAATTGGTACACAACATTGGTCTCTATCAGAGTTAAGAGGTGTGGACAGAGCAGCTCGGAAGATCATAGTTGAGAACGGTGGCAAGCACCCAGCTAGCCTAACTTCTTTGTTATATCTACCGAGGGAGAAAGGGGGTAGAGGCCTGCAATCAGTCGAACACGAGTATAAGATCACTAAAATCAAATCGCTACTGAAATTGTATCAGAATTCGGACCAGACTTTGGGAGCAGTTAGAGAATTTGAAGAACACGCCATGGCATCAGGTCACCAGTCGCTTGTAAAGGAAGCAGCCAAGTACGCTGAAGAACTTAACATCACACTTCAGCTTGATATCCTAAATCCCGTGTGTGTTACAACGGAGGGAAAGGTGGTAACTGCAGCTAGAGCTGGGAATCTGCTAAAGAAATCTCAAGAGATGCAGCTCTTGGAGATCGCTAAAGAAAAAAGGTGGCAAGGAAAGTTATTCCGTATCAGATGGGACGATGATAGCCTAAGCATAACCAGCTGCTTTGCATGGCTAAAAGGTTGGGCTACATGCCCTACATATACCATCGCGGGCATGTATGAGCTATATGAGCAGTTGTTACCTACGAAGCTCTACACAAAGGAAAAGACGCAAACCTCCACCGACGGTGAAGTCCTATGCAGGTTATGTGGGAAGGTAGCTGAGAGCGTTGCGCATGTACTGGCTGGATGTTCCTCCCTGGCACAAACCAAGTACCTATACAGGCATAATGCAGCCTTGAAGATCCTGTTTTTTGAGCTCCTCCGAGAGCATGAGTTAATAGAAGAGGTTCCACCATGGTACTCACCGGCGATGCCAAAACCAGCCTACCAGAACACCACGAGTGAAGCGTTTTGGGATATTCCCATCTATGCAGAGCACAACGAAGTAAGAGCAAATCGGATAGACGCGCGTCTTGTCAGCCACGAGAGGAAAGAAGTTTACACAATTGAAATGAGCTGCCCATGGATTGAGAGTAGAGCCAAGAAAGATGAGGAAAAGACACTCAAGTATGGTCCCATGATGTGGGAGCTGAAGCAGAGATACAATGGTTACAGGGTTGAACAGTACAACATAATAATTGACGTATTGGGTGGTTATTCTAAACACCTAGAGAAGTCGGTGAGGAAGCTAATAGGAGCGAGAGCGCGGGGTGTACTTGAACGGATGCAGAAATCGGTCATCTCAAACACTTTGAACATTGCCAGAACATTTAAGATAAACACTTAGTTAAGGCGATAAGGACACTAGACTTAAGGTTTTCCTTTTTTTTTCTGAAATCCAGAAACACAAGGGTTGTCGCAAAACCTGTATTTTAATTATTTTCTACGCAGTTTTTATAGTGGATAAGAGTTTGATATGATTCTAAATAGGCTTTTAGTAGAGATAACCAAATTTTGATGGCCTCGTGTAGGTTTATAAGAGATAATGAGATTATAAAACTGAATAATTTTCTAAATAGGCTTTTAGTAGAGATTATGATATCATCATATTTTTGCACAGGTTTTACAGAGTATAGAATTTAATAATATTCTGAATTGGCTCTCTAAGAAGACAGATTCACATCATTAGGTATATTAGAATTGTACTAAGTTCCGTACCTAATTTTTTTTACTTCTAATTGTAGCTTCTCAAGTGGTGTAGGCTACGTTATGCGCCCTATACTACTCATAACGTGGACAGCATTCCAAAGTTTCATAATGCGAGATAATAATAATAATAATAATAATAATAATAATAATAATAATAATAATAATAATAATAATAATATACTGAAAATTAGATGTGAGGATGCAATCTTATACCCCGTTCACACCAAAGCCTAAACATGTTTAAAAGTAGTTTTACTAAACACAGTTTTACATATAAATCGTTTCCACCGCGCGCTGACGCGAGTTAAACATGTTTAAAATGTTTTTTTATAAAACCACCTCTAGATACTCTTAAGCTGCACACGCTAAACATTCGTGTTTAATTTAACAACTTCAAAATGGCGACTGTCCGAAAAGCTCGTGGGAGAAGGTGGGAGGACCGTGAGACTAAGCTTTTGCTTGAAAAATGTTTTGTGATTAATTGAAAAATGGGGAGAGGAAAATGTGCAGTTAAAACTTAAATCATGTACCAGAAAAAAGCCAATTTGGCAAGAAATAGGTGATGTTTTAAACGCTTGCGGCTATGAGGACAGGGACAGTGAAGCTTGTAAAATCCGTTTGCACACACACTTGTTACGGCTTACCGCCAATGTAAAGACGAAACTAACAAGACGGGAAATGGAACTCCAGGCAAGAAGTCACCCTTTTTTACGAATTGGACGAAGTTCTGTCCGATAACTGACGAACGAAGCATTTTCTACCTTTTTCTAACAATAAGGTTAGGGTAAAGGTTGGCGTTACTTTTAGGTTTGGGTAAATGCAGCAGTATATCGTTGCTTGAAACTATAAAAGCAAGGTGACACACGCTAACACCAACCCTGTGTGGCCAACACATCACGCATGCGCACAACCATTTCACCCGGTCAATTAGCAGCCATGGACAGCTGTTTCGACCTTTTGGGCCTCATCAGCATGGCGTAGTTAACATACCAGGCGGGTGTGTTTAGCACCCCTTCAAGTGACAGCTTCACATGCCATACATATGGTAAGCTGGGTTGGGAACAGCCAAACTGTTCTCCCACGGGGTGCTAAACACACCCGCCTGGTATGTCAGCTACGCCATGCTGATGAGGCCCAAAAGGCCGAAACAGCTGTCCATGGCTGCTAATTGACCGGGTGAAATGGTTGTGCGCATGCGTGATGTGTTGGCCACACCGGGTTGGTGTTAGCGTGTGTTACCTTGCTTTTATTGTCGTTACTTAAAGGCGCTTTTACACTGTGAAATGTTTCGACAAGTTGCACGAAACAGTTCACAGTGTAAAATCCCCTGCAACGGCCAAAATCGTTGCGAGACAAGTTGCACGAAAAGTAGAACTTAATTCTACTTTGGGTAACGGCTCTTGCAACTTGTCTCGCAACAATTTTGACCGTTGCCGAATATGTTACACTGTGAAATGTTTCGTGCAAGTTGTCCCGCCACAATGCCGCCAAAACAATGCGAGAAAAGTTTCACGAAACATTTCACAGTGTAACAGCGCCTTAAGGAGCAGCATTTGGGCAGCATTTGGGGGACGTAAATTGTCTGTATTTCCGAGGCACGAGTGATGTTAAAGTTCTGGAGAAGAGCAAGGGGACACTTCGTGACGCTTACTGAAATCCTCGTTCATCTAATATTCATGTCTGCCTCCTCTTCAAAGCGAGTCTAAGTGCAAAGTTTTTGTGATGGTAATTAGTTTCCTTTACATACGAATAAAAAAACTCTTTTTCGTAAGAAAAACTTCGCACTTAGACTCGTTTTGAAGAGGGGGCGGATATGAACTCGGAAATGGCTTGTTACTTGCATTTCTCGGCATATTTTTCCTATCAAACAGGACTGAGCCTGAACTTATAACGGTTTAATTGCGTACCGTCACCATCCTGATCGAGATCACAAGAATCTCCAAGGCCGTCTCCATCAGTGTCCGTCTGTTTTGGGTTATGTTCAGATATACAGTTATCACACACATCGCCCACTCCATCGTTGTCCCTGTCTGATTGATTAAGATTCTTGACAAAAATACAGTTGTCCTAAAATGTAAATTTATCTTGATTTATTAAATATAACTCTTTTTGATCTCACCATCATTTTACTATGTTGTGATTCTTATAATCATATCACTCTATGCCATTACTGTAATAACAGGGCAGGAAACTAGGTGCTCACTGCGCATGCTCAATGACCAGAAAATGGCTTCAACTCCAACACGTTCCCATATAGCTGACTGGTTGCCTTTGTTGACGCAGTTACGTCTGTTTAAAATTTTCGATCCACAATCCCACAAGCCTTGTTACAGCCAAATGCAGCCAATCCAAGAGAGGTATTAAAAGACCCGCCAAACTCAACTTGGGACATTTTTACCTACCTTTCCCTAGTGCATAGTTAATTCATGCGTTGTTATTTGCGCGTCTTGTTTTCCGCCAAGTTGTGAGTATGTTTAGGTGAAGAAACACGTGATTAAAGTTGAAGGAAGTTTATGTTACCTTTCTATTGTGATGCAGCGAAAGCGGCATGCGTCGCGCCCCAATGATAATATGTTCAGTCGTTACTTAGGAAAATAAGCGCATTAAAACCTCTCTATCCAGAATTAGGTCATTGTCATCATCCTCATCACAAGCATCGCCGTCGGTATCATCATCATGATCTTCCTGACCCGTGTTGGGTACAGCAGGACAGTTATCCTAAGCACCATTAAATAACAGAAATATTACTGTTATGATTAACGAGACAGTCAATTCCAAAAAGATAAAATCAATTTGATATAAGGGAAACCCGTTAGCCCCTTGCGGGGTCTATCAATCTGTTTGAATTTTTGTTCATTACAAATCGAACTGAATAAAAAAAAGTCTTAACTTTCTTAGACACTACTCAGAGGTTGGACATAGTTGGATCGTGCGCACTTTCTGATGAGTACGTCAGGCGTAATTCGGATTCCGTAACTTAAGGTTAACGTTTTTAGGCTGACTTTATAACAATAATGTGGACAGAATAACTGCCGAGCTAGCATCGAACATGAACAAACAGGAAAAACTGACGAGGAACTCAAAGGCAAACCTTTTTACAATTAGGTGATGTACAACTGAGGCCCTTCACGGGAATGGCATCCAAATCTGGATCTAGCTCACATTCCTCCCCATCACCAGCAAAACCATCTCTGCACTGTAAAGCATAACAGTTAAAGTTTGAATTAATTTGAGACATATTTCCAGCACCATGCTTAGAAGCCCGCTCATGTCTATCTGCTCTAAGCCGGCTTCTGTAACAGAAGCTTGTCAATCAAACCACCGCGTCCACACAGCGGTTTTTTTACATACCGGGATGACAGAGGTCCGCTTTTCCTAGATCGAGTATGTCTCCAACCATAAACTGCACTATTTCTTGGACCTTTTTACCCTGAGTGTTTATCCGGCCTGGGATCAAACCCGTTGAGTTTATTCTGGAACCGTCAATAATAGTTCTTATAGAAGGTTGTCTTGTCTGTTCATGCCTAAGAGCCGTTCTAGGTTGAGAATTCTGAACCGCTGTCAATGCGTATTTTTGGCAATTGGTTGTTTCCAGGCCTGGCCATACTAGAAATTTGCGTCACGACATTTGTGTGACGCATTGTGAGAGATTTATCTCACGAGTTATTTTAAGTTAGCTTATTCCCACGCGAAACAAGACCACATACATCGTATGGGACTAGTTGTACGGAAAGACCTTAGACAGCTATGACCAGAACCAGGTTGCTGACTAGCGGTTTTCTTTAAAACAATGGTTTGCTGGGGGTGCTCAGTCTCGCGGGTTCAGAAAACCTGGTTGTGGTCATTGTTATTTAAAGTTTTTCAGTTGTACGACCCTCGTTATATGCACCTGTCACACGAAATTCACGAACTAACTTCATACCATGCACTTGTATTTGCCCGCTCCTGTTGACGAACACTGCGCGTTCATTTGGCAAGTATGCTGTGCATTGGTGCACAGGTCACCAGGATAGCATCCTAGATAGCCGTCACCAATAAATCCTGGCTTACATGGACTGCACTTGAAACTACCCTGTCAAACGAATACTATACTCTTGAAAAAAGCTCGCCAATGAGCAATTGTTTTTTGGTCAAAGGGGCATGGACTAGTTGGGTGTCAGATGAAATATTAAACTATTCAGTATTCCAGAGGTTGCAATTAAGCAACTTCGTTCCCAGGAGAGGGAGAGGTCGAAGGAATGAGGTTGGTAATTAAGTTGAAGTCTTTCATTTCTTTAAGGAAGAGAGATTTTCGTAATTTAAAAACACGCTTGGAGAGGAGAAAAGTCCGAACAGCGATTTCGTTTCTCAGAATCCACGGAAATCTTAAGGATCATCATTTCTTTTCGGGGAAATGTCCACCCAAGAAGAAACGTTTTTTCGTTTGAAATTTCATTAAATATCTAAGGCTATATTTTATGACAAATGTATGCCTCAAAACGAAACTTTTTTTCACTTACCGGTGTATTAATACAGTTGGAATTCGGGTCGCACGTGTCAATACCCTCTGAGCATTCATCTATTTCGTCACATTTTTGTCTGTAATTCTGCGCATGCTCTAAGCCTACACCGGAAGGCGCATTACCACGGTAACCTTCTGGACAGCCTCCACACCGATATCCAGGCGACAAGTTTTCACATTGACTACGCTCATAACATGGGTTTGCCAAGGCGCACTGAAATCATAGTGCAAGACTTTCATGAGGTCAGAAGGCAGAAAGAATGAACATAAGGTCGTGGTTAAAGCAATCGGGTGAGAATACAAGTTTCGAAATTTGTCTAACGATGATTTTTAATTTATAGAATATATATTTTTCTTTCTCCCCTTCATTTGAAAGATTTGAAAACCCATAGACCCGAAAAAAATCAGAATGCTAGAAAAGCATAGTGATTAACACACGATGAAACATAACAAATAAATCAGCCATTAAAGATGCTTGCCAACGGGCGAAAGAAATCTGAAAAATCATAGTCCTTGGCAGGATTAGAACCTACCACCTCCTCCTCGGCGGGAGTGACACTGTAGACCCCACAGACCAGTGGGGGGACACTTCGTCCATAAAGAACCTTTATAATACTCGTCTGGGAGCCCTTGTAAAGGGAATTTGTTGTTGGTTCTCTACGTTGCTTCGAGAGGGTTTTTTTCTCCGAGGATTTTTGTGTTTCTGTCTTCAAAAAATAACATTTCCTATCGCCAATTCGACCTGAAGCGCGCTGACAGTTCTGGAAAAGTTACGTGAATTTTTCAGTGACGCGAGGAAAGAAAATTATATAATACGTTTTGGGAAACGTGTGCACTTTCTCAGAAAGTGCGGATGGAGAAGAGTGGAAACTCCATGATTCCTTCATTTCCTGGTTCGGGACTAACCAGAGGTCTGCGCTAACAGATGGAACAACTGCCACTGTAAACGAGAGTGAAGCAGTCGCATTTCCGAAAGTACCTCATTAATGTCACCGCATGATTTGCCGTCTCCTTCAAAGCCATCAGGGCAAGTTCCACACTCAAAAGACCCATTTCCAATATTGACGCAATGAACCGAAGGAAAACAAGGATCTCCCATGCAAGGACCTGTTGTCACAAAACATGCAATACGACAAATTGAAATGCTACGATGAACTTTTTAACAAGAAGATTGGGTAATCAGTCGGGAAGATTGTTTTATTGGATTTTCAGGGTCTTAAGATACGACTGTCAAATTTTGCCTGCAGAAGGCATCGCCACATTAACAACCTTAATCAGGGCAAGTAACACGAAAAGACGAGTACAAGTTTTGCGCTCTGAGAATTTGCATTTGGGTTTGAAGCTTGACTGTATTTTTCAAGTGCGCGTGTTGAGAACGAGAAAGTTGTTTTTGTAGTGGTACTTGCCGGCATCAGACTCAACTTGAGGTATCTAAGTTTGCCTGGAAAGACCAATGCAAGCTTGTACAAGCGATTTTATTCCAGCAAACTACTTGGAAGCAGTGATCTATTAACCGGAAAAGAAATTTGAGTGTTTCAGTTGAGGAAACCAGGCTGGTGATAGTCATGGAAACGTAATTCATCTTAAACATAGTTCTCGCAGTAGGACTCAGAATTGTTATCAATTACTTTCAGAATCCGTTTAAAGCCAGTTCATTTGGTGTTACTTACACTTCACTTGACTGCTACAGGTCCGACACATCGCGCATTTGGGAAAAGTACCCTGTTCAGCGTATTCGTTAGAGGGACATGCGCGACAAGATGTCTTCATGTAAGTGCTACTGTAGCCTGACCTGCAGCAATGGCAGGTCTTAGATCTTGAAACATTGTTAAAACTTCCTGGTGGGCATATCTTACACGGAAAACCTTGAAACAAACGTGTAATCTATTCATTAATGTATAGTGTCATTTGTTCTACAAAGTTAAGGGGTAGCCGGGTACCTTACTTGTATTAAAATTGGGGCACGTTTAAGTGCGCGAAATTTAGTTCTGCGTCGAATATAATCCGCGCGAAAAGGTTAGTGGTGTAATATGATACACTCGTTGTTACAAATGTAAACCATTCGTTTTATTCATGGGTACACATATGACAAATGTTTTTTGACAAATGTCTTCTCATAACGTTAAAAAGCACAAATGTCTTCTTCATCATCATCCTGAACAATTTCTGTTTTGATTTTTTCAGGCTCCCAATAATATTCCGCTAGAAATGCCTGCATTTTGCTGTAAATTTAAAGCTGCGCGAACAAGTCCTCTGTAAGGTGCGCGAAATTGAGAATCACGCGAATATAAAACTGAGCGAAAGTGAGTTCTACGCGAATTTCAATACAAGTAAGGTATAAATAAACTTGCCTAGGGGCAAGATTGTTGCATGACTATCGCTAGTTTTGACAGGAATGATGGAAGGCCTCCTTTGTAGTAATGGTCATGCGAAATCGTTGTTTGCTCGTCTTCATGCAATGAGCTTCCAGGATAACTAAGTTATTTAATAGGACAATCACATCACTTTTGGAAGGCATATAGTTTATTTGTGGTCTGAGTATCATCATTTGCGCCCCAGCAGAGTGATATGCCTATCACACAAAGTGTTATTATCGGCGGTGGATTAAAAACTAAACGAAAGGTTAAAAGAGAAATACCCTGAGGAATTAAAAAGACGACTTAACGTACAAATGTTTATTACTCACCGGTTCCATCACTGTATGTCCCCGCAAGACATTCATACTGCCTTCCTTCCCTGCAAACAGTGCCTGGATCACAGGGGAAACACTTCTGCGGACACCACTGAGCAAATAAATTGGTGGTAGAAAGAGTAAATAACCAGTGCAGACATGCAGTTATCATTTCTGCAGTAGGAGTTAACGTGTATAGCAAGCACATAATTTCGCAATAATACCGGCTCTGTTCTGTCTCAAAAAGACCCACCGTGTAAGTACAGCACACAGACCAAAGGATACCAAAATAAATGAAAATCATTTCATCAGTATTTTACTTACAGTTGAGTTACATTTGCCATGTGTGTTCGCTGGGCATGGAAGTGCAGTGCCATTATGACATAACTGAGAACAAAGATAGGAACGTAAGCACAACAGCGTGAAAGTTAAGTTTTAAGGTTTCAGAAAAGTGTCAAATATCTTTGAGACAATTCAATGTAAAGTGCCATTGGTTCTTCTTACCCATCCCTCTGGACATGCGCTACAGTTTGGTGCTCCTCCAAACGAGAACTCTGTTGGTGACGTCACACCACACTTTTCCTCCGTTCCATCTCCCGCACAGTAGTAACCAGTCCTACATCGGCTACACTTTGGTTTGACCGTGGAATTTCTGGCTGAAGGGATAATCGATTTTCAATTAACATTTTCACGTTTGCAACAAACGGTTCTGAAGACTCGGCTTATAATTCCGTCGAGAAATCCATGTTTGAAAAGATCACTTTTTCACAGTGTGTTATTTGAACACAAGTTATTTTTTATGACGCAACATAGGCTGAAGTTTTCCCAGCACAAAGATTCAAAGTAACAAAGCCAAAAAAATTCATGTTGTTGACATGTATGCTGACTTTAAGAACAGCGGCAACGAGCAAGTCGTAAGTTTATTTGTGCGACGCGATTTAACATTCAACAACACTTCATTGTGGCTCTATCCGAACCTAAGTCAACTTACGATATTCCGATCCCGTCATGCCTGGTGCTCTAAAAAACACTTCCCCACTGGTTTCATTGACAAAGATTTCTCCTGTCTCCTGACATGTGGCATTGAAAGTTATGGTCAGTGGTATTCTGTCACCTCGCTTTGGTGTACCCCCATCCACAGCAAAGATGTAATAATGGTATGTCCAGTCTGTTGTCTTGTTACTCCATACAAAATCAGACCCATTCCTTACAGCGTATCTTCTAGCTTCAATTTTAGGGCTACATAAGGAAGAAGTATGCTATTTATAAAAAGTTATGTAAAAGTTACGTTGAGTATAGGTAGTTGTATTATTTTTGTAAATTCGAGAGGCTCGTTAAGAGGGAACGCTTACAATAATGTTCAGAAGTGCTTTTCGCTTACAACCGATCGGAAACCAATTTTACCAAGGCGCGCATTTTCGCTTTGATGGCAAGACGAGTGTAGCGTTGGGATGAGCTTTGGCAGGAAACTATTCGCAAGGCAACGCAACGCGAGCTACCGGAAATAAGGGAAAGCAGTTCAGTGATTGAAGAACACTGGTGCGCTATTCATAGTTTGAATACATTTTCTTCCCATCATCGGAACACTCACGATTCAGGAAATGCCAGTGAAAAAGGGGCCAAAGAAAAGTATTGCAGGTCTTCTAAGACAACTGGAGTATCTTCGAAGGATCTTGCTAGCTCATCCACCTCGCTTTAGACAAGACACTTAAAAGACTGAAGTCAACTCACATATAGTATTTGCTTACATTTTTTGTAACACAGGGCTTCTCTTGTAGGAAATTTTTGCATTTAATCCGCTGTCTCCATCGGTTGCTATAGCAACGAAGAAAGGTGCCTTTTGCAGAGGTGGAATTGGTGTGAGGTCATAGTTAACATTGGGAAGGACTGGACAGTGGTCGTTGTAGTCCAAGACAAACACCTAAAAATAAGGAAACAAAACTGATTTCACGCGCGAAGGAGACAGAGAGACAGAATAATTCAATACTTACCTTGATCGTGATATTTCCAGAGGGTTGATTTGCTTTCCCTGTGTCTGTAATTTTTAGGGCCAATGTGTAGCTAGCTGTATGCTCGTAATCTAATGGCGACTTGAGACTCAATTTGGCTGAAGTGGTGTTCATAGTGAAGGATTCGATTCCTGCTATCAAAAGAATGGAGCCATAATCGGCATCAGTGCTATTCTGACTCTCATCAATGACACCATGAAGGTATCATCGGTTCACTAATAAAAGTTTAGAAAAGCGAAGAAACTAATACTTTCTACCTCGCTCTTCAATGACTACAAAACCTCTTCTCTGTGAAAAAGGTAGTTACTCGCTACTCGAGTTTGCCAATGCCAAAAGTAATGAAATAAATAAATAATGCAATAAGTTAATAAACAAATGTAGGTTGATACTAATTCTCTACTTTCCCAAATCTCACAATACACATCTTTTACCCCCCCCCTCCCCCCAAATTTTGCGTAATTATTGTTTGCAATTTCTCCTGGGACATGAAGATGTCCCAAGAAAAATCGGAAACAATGCCTATGCAAATTTTTTGGGAGGGTAAAAGATGTGTATTATGGGATTTGAGAAAGTAGAGAATTTCTGAATTTTTCATAATTCTCCTCTATACCTGGTACAGATGTGGTAATTGGTCGCACTGTTGTATTCTCGGTTGCATTCGGACACAAGTAAATTTTCTCCCCATCCAACACAAAAGAGGAAGGAGGCATTGTGCTGGGAGGGGATGGTGCGGAGTATGTTTCATCTTTGATCTCAAATCTGCGTTGCTCGTTACCAGTCAATATTTCGACTCTGTAAGGTCCAGAAGAGAAGGCGTCTGACACCGTAAATTCCTGGAAAGAGCATTGTTTATTATTAGTAGTTCGTTGAAAGAAGTGACCTTGGATATTGATGGTTGAAGAGAGGTTTTAAAGTAACTAAGGGAGAAAAAAAAACTTCGATCTGCTTTAACAGCTCGCATGTTTCTGTGCTAACCGCTGGCTTCACGAATTTTTCTTTAAAATCTCATTGTTTTTTTATGACTTTGATCAGACGATGTCGTAGTTTTTGAATGGCAGCGAGGCTGTAATTGACCTCCCTTAGGTACAAACGTCAGTGTTTTATCCTGGTAATTGCACCAAAGCGGATTTATAGTGATATTTTTGGATTTTTGGGTGTCCAATGGTTGGTGGATGTGCCTAGTGCCTAGTGTGGTTGCGCAGTGTCTGTGTGCTTGTCCCCTCTCACTTTCAGCCTCCACCGCTGACTGGCTTCCGCTGCCTGCAGCTTGCTGCTTGCAGTGGGGTGCCGGGGATGCAGCCCATGTGTTAGTCGACCCCTTGTCAGTACATAGCCTCTCCCCAACAAGTCCTATTGTAGTGCCTCCATGCGGCGACACCTGGTAACTAGGTACACTTAGCGCTAAGGCAGAAGCTACAAGAGCGTTCCCCTCCCCTTCCCCCTTCCCCCTCCCCCCCCCCCCCCATCCACTGCCTTGTGGTCAGTTCCGGGAGGTCCAAAGGCTACGGGAGACAACCCAGACAGAAAATTTGCAGTCAAGCTAATATAGCTGTATTGGTGCTCCTCTCCGTTGGATAAAGTCAGAAACGCCGAAAGGGTGCTTCTGACAGCCCGGGCAGCCCAGAATCTTTCCTTAACAAATCCGCCCAGACTCTACAGCAAAACTGGAGATGTCTCTCCAGCGTCGTCGCAAGACTCCGACAACAACACGGGAAGTGGCAGTTACCATTTATAAACTCATCCAATTGGCGTAGGAAAAGAGTGCCAGGGGCCACTTTCGACGGTGGGAGAGATCATCGCATCTCATTGGATGACGACCACCCGCCTCAAGCTGGGTAACCCCCAACCAGTAAGGTGTCATCCCGCTACTGCTTACCTGCTCTACTGGGTGCGTAGGGATTAGAGGAATCATCTTTGACAAGCAGGCAGTAAAACTCCGCACCAGACAAAAGAAGAAATACATCAACAACGAAGACTCCAGCTCTTCGCATCGCCAGCAGGAACGTTCGGACCATGTGTCCTGGAGCCACCAATGACGTTCAACAGTTGGATGACGCTCGCAAGACTGCTGTCATCGACCGCGAGCTCCAGCGGTTAAGCATCGACATCACCCGCCTCCAGGAGACACGGCTTCCTGACCGTGGATCCATCAAGGAAGCGAACTACACCTTCTGGCAAGGCAGACCAACGGACGAACCTCGGCAGCACGGTGTTGGCTTCGCTGTGAAGAACACTCTACTGCCCACTGTCGAGCCACCTAGTGAAGGGACAGAAAGAATCATCAGCCTCCACATTTTAACACCAACTGGTCCAGTTACCATGTCAGTGTCTACGCTCCCACACTTTGTTCCAGCCCTGAGGCCATAGATGCATTCTACGAGGCTCTGGATGAGGCAGTAAACAGGACACCTAGCACTGAGAGACTAGGAGATTTCAATGCTAGAGTAGGTGCATACCACAATGCTTGGCCATCTTGCCTTGGCTCTCATGGCACTGGAAAAATGAATGAAAACGGCCAGAGGCTTTTGGAGATGTGCTGCCTCCGCGGACTTTGGGTCACCAACACCTTCTTTGCTGGCAAAGACCATCACAAGTTTTCCTGGAGACACCCCAGATCAAAACACTGGCACCAACTTGACCTCATCATCACCAGACGCAAAGACCTGAATTGTGTTCTACACTCTCGCAGCTACCACAGTGCAGACTGTGACACAGACCACTCCCTCATCGCCAGCAAAGTGAAACCCATCCCCAAAAAGATCCACCACTCAAAGACCAAAGGCAAACCGAGGATCAACACCTGTTGTTTAGGACAGCGAAAAGACCGAGCTCTTCCTCAGTAACCTCAACACCTCCTGAAGTTGACACTGTGGAATCCAAATGGTCCATCATCCGTGATGCCATCTACAACTCTGCTTAATCTGCCTACGGAAAACGTGGGTGAAAGAGTGCTGATTGGTACGAGGCAAGCTAGGAAGAACTGGAACCCCTCACTGAAGCCAAGAGGAAGGCTCTACTCGAGTACAAGAACAACCCCATCCCCTGCACCCTCAACAACCTTCGCACTGCACGCAATACTGCTCAGCAGGCCGCCCGCCGCTGTGCCAACAATTACTGGCTCAACTTGTGCTGCATTATCCAGCTGGCCGCGGACATTGGCAATGTGAGAAGGATGTACGAGGGTATCAAGGAGGCAGTGGGCCCTACTGCAACAAAAACGGCCCCATTAAAACGCAAGTCTGGCGAGGTCATCACAGACCAGGGAAAACAGCTGGAGCGCTGAATAGAGCACTACCTGGAACTGTACGCAACACAGAACGTGGTGACCAACGCCGCCCTGGACGCCCTCCCAGACCTGCCTGTGATGGTCGAGCTCGACGAACCGCCAACGCTGGAAGAGCTCAGCAAAGCTATTGACAGCCTCGCGTCTGGGAAGTGTCCAGGTGCAGATGGCATCCCAGCCGAGATTCTGCAAACAGGGAAGGCAGTACTACTCGAGCCACTCCATCAACTCCTGTGCCTCTCCTGGGAACTGGGCTATGTACCCCAAGATATGAGAGATGCCAACATCGTCAAACAAGGGGGATAGGAGTGGCTGCAATAGCTATCGGGGCATCTCCCTACTCAGCATTGTTTGCAAAGCATTCGCCTGAGTGGTCTTGACACACCTACAGAGCCTCGCGGAGCAAATATACCCTGAGTCTCAGTGCAGTTTTTGCGCCAGAAGATCCATGGTGGACACGATTTTCTTGGTGCATCAATTACAAGAGAAGTGCTGTGAGCAGCAGATGCCTTTGTAGCTGGCCTTCATTGACCTAACAAAGGCATTTGACCTCGTGAGCAGAGACGGCCTCTTCAAAGTCCTGGGGAAAATCGGATGTCCCCCAAGACTGCTAGCAATGACAACATCCTTCCACGAGGGCATGCTCAGCACTATGTGCTTCAATGGAGGAACCTCTGACTCTTTCCTAGTCAGCAGCGGAGTTAAGCAAGGCTGCGTGCTTGCGCCAAACTTGTTTGGCATCTTCTTCGCCATGTTGCTGAAGTATGCTTTCAAAGACTGTACAGAGGGCGTCTACCTTCACACACGAGGAGATGGCAACCTCTTCAACCTCGCACGACTCCGAGCTAAGACGCAAGTAAACAAAGTTCTCATCCGCGAACTGTTGTTTGCCGACGATGCTGCTCTAGCAACAAATAGTGAGGCTGAACTTCAAAGCTTCATGAACCGCTTCCCCTATGCCTGTAAGCAATTTGGACTGACGATCAGCTTGAAAAAGACCAACGTCATGGGTCAAGACACCGACGACCCATTGTCAATATCCATTGATGGGCACCACCTGGAGGCTGTAGAGAGCTTTACCTACCTGGGCTCCACAATCTCCAACACCCTGTCACTGAATGCAGAGCTCAACTCTCGCATTGCCAAAGCCTCAGACACCTTGGCTAAGCTGAACAAGAGAGTCTGGACCAATAGCCGCCTGACCGAGAAGACAAAACTGAAAGTGTAGCAGGTGTGTGTCCTCGGCACCCTCCTGTACGGTAGTGGAGCCTGGACGACATATGCCAGACAGGAGAAGAGAATGAACAGCTTCCACCTCCGCTGCTTCTGGCGGATACTGAACATCAAGTGGCAAGATAGAGTGACAAACACTGAGGTCCTTGATCGTGCAGGCATCCCTAGCATGTTCGGTCTTTTCAATCAAAGACGTCTGCGTTGGCTTGGCCAAGTGAAGTGAATGGACCCGGGCGAATCCCCAAAGACATTCTGTATGGAGAGTTGGCTGAAGGTACACGACGAACAGGACGCCCCCATCTGCGCTTCAAAGAACTTGCAAGCGTGACTTGAGGCTTGCAAGCATTGACCCAAACAGCTTCGAGAACATGACTGATGACCGAGGGATGTGGAGGGGGGTAGTGCGAAATGGGGTCAAAGAAGCAGAGCGCACCCGAGGTGAAGCGCAGCATGTGAAAAGAAAAAGAAGGAAGAACAAGAACACCAGCCAAGCGGCATCATTCTTATCCTGCGCCAACTGCGGCAGGGACTGTCACTCGCGTGTGGGGCTCTACAGCCACTCCCGGAGATACCAGCGGCCACCTCGGATCTGATTCAGCCTAGCTGTACCACCGTCAGCCAGGACGAATGGATGTCGAAGACGACGTATGGGTAGAAAGACCCCGGCAGCCCAGGTCATTCAGCAAGCTTATTTAACCCTGGTTTCGCGGTTGGACTAGAACGGGCGTGGAATAGAGGCTGATGCGGGTGAATGGGCCTTAACGACATGCCAGTTTCAGTCCAACCGTGACAACACGAATAAGGCGCTATTGACCCGTAGCTCTTGTGGGCAACGGGTCTAATTGTTAAATAGTACCTGTATTGAAGCTCCAACATGTGTTTTCTCACTGATTTCAGCTATGTAATCAAGTGGAAGGATCTTCTCATCCCATTTCCGCACAAAATTCACCCCGCTGGTTTGAAGGAAAAGGACTGAATCCCACTTGAACCTCTCTGCCATAAATACATCCAATCGGTACGGTTCACCCACCTTGTTAAAAATATATATATTAATATAAAGTGAAACCTAGTTTGAATCACTGAAGAGCTGAACAAGTGGTGGGTGCAAGATTACGTGTCGCTAATAACGGGCGAATGTGATAAAACGTTCCTTGAAAATATGTATAACGCAATGGGCTTCATGACAAAGTGCGTGATGACGTCTGACTAGCCTTGCATACGGAACCCGCGCCCGCAGTGCGCGCGGCAGTCAAAACTGTGCTATCCTGTCAATCATTTATTTGCCCTTTCACCGGAAACAGTGCATTTCGGTTGTGCGTGTCGATCTACCCCCGTCGAAAGGAAGCGATTAAAGTCTTTATTCGCGAAGTTAACTCAAATAAATACATTATCAATACGGTTTTGCCGTCTCCTTACACTTGATTCGAAAATACCTGCCTGAATTCGTCTTAGATTAGTTAGAAAAAGCACAAATAAAAGCCAAAGCACAACAGCTTACGTTCGAATTCTGCTTGCCGACAACCCAAGTTTGTTGACAAAAAAATTGCCGCAAAATGTCTTAAATGGTTTTCTGGCTCTCTATTAATAGCGCTCACGTGCATTTTAAATGGAGTATCGGGAAAGAAAAATTGTCAAGCTGATATTTGTTTCGTATAAACATACCTTTTCAAGTAGCGAAAATTTGTATAAGCACTACAAAACTTTTACTAACCATTGCCCGAAGGAACACCTTTGAGAAGCTGCAAGGAAGCCGCTGATGAATTTTGCACAAAAACCTCGGCCCCTAACACCGGAAAGCCAGACTTGGAAAGTTTTTCAGCGGAAGGCTCACTAAAGAAGAGTTACTAGAGCTTGCCCTCCCACAGGTCGCCAGAAAGGTGCAAACAAGCTGATTCATGTCTGAAAAGAGTAAGGTCTAGAAGGTGCAGTCAAATTTTGTTTCTTGTATTGAGCAAACATTTATTCAAAACTTTTCCCTCACTCCCAAATAAGAACTTGCTGTCTTGCAATTCTACAGTGAATTACTATTAGGCCAATACGAGAATCAACATCAAAGAGGCACTCCCAGGGGTTTGAGGGAAGAAGAGAACATGGCTTATTTGAACTGGGGAACAGAGAAACAATATCAAAATATTTTAGGGAACAAGGGAAGAAAACCAATATTTAAATTTTAGGGATCAAAAGGCTGGGAACAAGTTTCAAAGTAATTTGGGGAACAAGGAAACACAAGAAAATATCTAAAGGGAACAAGGACTCCTCTCCCCAGGAGGCCCTCATCAAATGTTCTGCCTCTATCCAACAGCTCAAACAAGCTATTCCAACAATTTTTGAATGACCAACAGGAAAAGAAGACTCTCTAAGATAAACAAATTATTTATAATAATTATCACTTTAGCATGCGAAACAATGCTCAGATGCTTATGAGCACCCTCATGCCCATGTTTGTAAAAAAGCACCATGAAATATTTCTTGCGGCTGGTTTAGGCATTGTTTCATCTTTCAACATCGAGCAAAACCAAATCAACTCCATTCTCAGAGGGCACTGGGGAAAGAGGCTAGAAGAAAAAACTTGCATTAATCCAATTCTTCCAAGGTAATCTTTACAGAATAAGATTGTTGAAGGAACACTTTTGAGTGCCAACCTTAAGCCTTTTAAAACAAGCGCAAACAATATTAATAGTCTTTAAATTCACAAAATGTCAAAATGTCTCATATTCAATTAGCTTAGGCCGCAATATTCCTTAAAACTATGCAGAAATATTTACCACAAAATGTGGAACATTTCCTGCCTATCTAAATATGCTGCAAAAGGGCTCCAAAAAGCAACCAGTTAAGTTTTTAGATAAAGATACACAATACCTAAAAAATAAATTATTTGAAGTGATCAAGACATTGAATAACCAAGCAATAAATAAATGGCAGCAATGTATGTTAGGTTCACAAAAAGGGAAAAAAATATTCCTCAACTGATGTTTCAATATGCATATTTTAAATTAATTTTCTATCAACAACTCAAGAGACTGACTTTTCACTGGCATTGATTTACATTTCCATGATAAGTTTTAAAGTGAATCTGGCAACCACAGTGCCCTATGAAATTGGAAATAACTTAAACAAACTCTTTAAACTAACATTTTACAAGGGACACCATTGTTAATGCCCTGCGAAGAACAAAGAATAAATTGAAAAAAGAGTTGGTCTGGAGTTTATCCACAATGGACAGTTAGTGGCTGCATTCACCAATGTAGAGAACAAAAACATAAAGTTTCTTCTCAAGCAACCAGGTGTTCAAGGAGCTATTCAATTTCCAAAGAACTATGGTAGTGTACAACAGTACCAGGGTGAATTTGGGTACGTGGCCTGGAACTGAAACTTGTGGAGCCAAACAACTTGTTGAGCTTAGTACTTAAACTGGGCAGATAATTATGTCTACAAATATTGTCTATTCAACGAACAGTTTCTCCTAATTTTGTGTACCATTCACTTGTTGGTTCCTTAATTAAAAAAATCGCTAATTCAATTAAGGATTCAAGTCCTTTCAAATCATCCAAGTTACTTTGCGCCACCAGGAACAAACGAAAAAATACAAGCAATGAAGACAAACTGCTCAAAAATGCACGACTCCCTTTGAAACAGCAAAACGGGCCGGGGATCCTGAAGTCACTAAAAAGTCCTGCATGCTACGTGGATGTTTGCAGAACGATCGCAAGTTGTAATCACTAAAACAAAACTCCACTCCAGATCTGATAGATGATGGTCGTGCAAGACTCGCCAAGCACGTGGAACACCCAACAGGATTGTTTGCATGTTGTTTGGCACAGCAGATGAACGAAAAATTGTTCCCCTGACTATTAAGTTCCAACCCGATAAGACCAATCTTGCCCAAATACAACAACAACTTGGGCAGCAGGCAAGCTCATCACAAGCCATCGAAGTTGGCATAAAGCAGCATAGCGCTTCACCTGAAGTTCGATCATGATGGACACAAACAAGAGCTGAAAAAACTTCATATGGTCAGACGGCCAAATGCGATTGACCCAACACTCATTAGAGCGGCTCAGTTATCGGACATCAAAGTGCTGAACAAACCAAGGGATTTCGTCGTAAAAATGTTCACTTAGCAACGTCTTCTTCCTCCACAGAATAAAGTTCAAAGGCGATCCTGGTTTTTAATCACATGCTAGACCAATTCATAAACTGGATAAAGTGGATTGGCAAATTGATTGCCAGAACAATGCGTCATTTCTGTCCCGCTGAGTTCAAAGAAGCGACGGTCAAGAGAGTCACAAGAGAAGGCTGAGCGAATGTCCACCGATCTAACCAATCCGAATGTAAACAATTGGCGTGACGTCAAATAGCACAAGGATAGCACAGTTTTTCCCGCTCGCTGAATTCTGATTGGTCAGTTAAAATTTCAGTAGCTCTCGCCGTATGCAAGGAGCTAATTTTAACACCAAGCCTCGTTTGCACAAAACTATTCACATCATTTAGACATGGGTGGGTGGGTGGGTGGGTGCACGTGTGTTTTCTTTTCAAGTTTGCTCCCTTGGGATTTAGCTCATGCTAAAATTTACAAGTTTGATTTTCGAATTCGAGGCTTGGTGGTGAAATTAGCTAGTCAGACGTCATCTCGCATAAGGGCTAGTCGCACTAACCAACTGAGCAAAGCTTGTAGTATAGCAAGGTTATCACATTTTCACTTATAACAGTGATCATCATTTGAGAAATTTTAAGTTGCAAATGCTAAATATACCTTTTTTATTCGTGATTATTTTTTATCAAAATCCTAACCATGATCTGCATTACACAAGAGGACTGGTACGAATTTGACCGAGCCCAATATACTTTTAAGCGGTCGAGGTTACAGGCCACGGGGCAAGGGCACATCTTCCACAGATTTGGCGCGTCTGGATAAAATCGGAGCTTTTACTGCCTGCAGTTCCGGTCTTGCTTAGAGTAGTACCCGAAAATTATCTGCCGCTATATTTCTGCGCTCGTCTAGCAATCTAGGCACGTCCAGCTTCATTTGGAGTTATAGTTATGTAGAAAATTGAGCTGCAAAGTTGTAAAAGTAAACCAACCTTCAAAGTCAAAAATAGCGCTTGTGATGTTGGATTCCCTGAAGTCTGGCACTTGCCACCAACAACAACACCATGCCAAGAAACAATTTCATTTTCACCTCAAATGCAATTAAGAAACAATTTATTGAGAGCCTTGAGTAAGGATCGAAATTCTTAGTATGGTTAAAGAAAGGTACAGCTTGAGCATTAACCGTAGATAATTTTTATTGGAAAACGTCGGCTATTGAAAGTTGTTGCCCATGGAACCTAGGCTCGATTTCCAGCCGTTTTAGAAGTCCGGTATCATCCTCCTCCCAAGGTGTAGGGCAAGGAACGCGGGCTCTCAAAACGGCTGGAAATCGAGCCTACATAGAACCAGGCTTTAAAAAATAATGAATGAAAGAACTTACATGTTTTAACTTTCTTTACGTTTTAGGATTTCTATGTTACCTTTAAGAGCTGGAGATAAGCTGACTGTCGCACATGGAATCGTTCTGTTCAAGGGATTGTTAAAAAGCTGTAATACCAGTCGTCCAGCTACGAATACCCATAATTCCTCTCCACCGGCAAAGGCCATGTTTTCCAGACCAGAGAAATGGAAGGAACTGCGGATTGCTGTGGTGAATCTAAGAGCGACATTGAAAATAATGAAGGCCTTCAGTCGCTTTACAGGAAGATTCATGGTTTATCTTCTTCTCGGGGGCCATTGCTGGGCTCATCTTTATCCCGTGTAACGGGTGCGTACTAGTCTGAGATGGATGGTTTTTAAATTTGTTCTCCGAAAACCGACCATACGAAAAAAAAATGTAACTGGAGAATGTTAATATTATATAGCTACAACTGTAAGTTTCCGCAAACAGATAAAAATCCATAGGCATATTTATACTTCAGAGTGTAGCGCGAGATGTGATATTATTTGAAGAGAGACTCAAATATTTATACCCATAATTCCTAAGTGTATTGGTGTATCCATCTTTCTGTCCTTCAGCGCCAAATCCGCGGCCATCCACGGGGAAGAACTTCTCGTTATAATACCGGAAAACCGGATTTCCATTAGAGTCTGTCTCTAATTCCTTTTTTAATTCTAAATTTCCTTCATAATGTAGATTTCTTTGAGATTCTGATCTGAACCAATCAGAAAAAGAACTTCCTGCCGGATTTGAAGACTCCGCTAGCCAGCTGCCGTAAGGGCTCGCAATGTATCTTGGATTTTTAAACATCTCACGATAGGAACTTGGGATTCCAACAAAGTCACCATCAGCCGCTCTAAAAAAATAAACAAATGTTGAAACTGAGCCATTCCGTTGCTTGACTGAAGAAGATGCGATTGAATGACAACTTTGGCGCGATATTCTACGTTACCTAAAATCGTAGAAGGTAGCAGCTATGAAATAGTTTGTCTTGTTTGCTGTTGTGTTGGTCACAGGGGCTGAAACATTGGAAAATTTTATTTGAAAACACGTGCAAGAAAATCATGACTTCACAATGCCTACGTTTAAGTCATAGAGATACAGATGATAAACGCTCAAGCTATCACTCTACGACGACCTCTAAATCGTGTGATGAGTACACGCGCCAGCGGTCCTAGCACGTCCGCAGGGTTCTTTCATTCACAATGACAGTAAAAATTAACAACCTTTAAATCATAACAATAAGAGCAAGATGGCACAAGCTAACACTGACCTGGTGTGGCCATCACATCACGCATGCGCACAACCATGTCACCCGGTCAATTAGCAGCCATGGACACCTGTTTCGGCCGTTTGGGCCTCATCTGCGTAGCGTATTTAAAATACTAAGCTGGTGTGTTTAGCCCGTTTAAGTGGCAGCTTCACATGCCAAACATGTGGTAAGCTGGGTTGGGAACAGCAAAACTGTTCTCCCATGGCAAGCGTGTGGGAAGGTGGATCACATTAAGAGATCGGTGTGTCAAGTAAATTAAAAACAACAATAAAAGCAAGGTGACACGCTAACACCAACCCGGTGTGGCCAACACATCACGCATGCGCACAAGGGGGTGATAAACAAACCCGCCTGGTATGTTAGCTACGCCATGCTGCTAATGAGGCCCAAAAGGCCGAAATTGATGGGGTGAAATGGTTGTGCGCATGCGTGATGTGTTGGCCACACCGGGTTGGTGTTAGCGTGTGTCACTTTGCTTTTATTGTTGTTTAAATTATAGTTAGTAACTACTGACTATCCAGGTGATCTGGTGACGTAATTTGGAGGACCGGGAAGAAAAATTTTAACGCCGTATCCCACAACCGCGCGCGGCCTTAGGTGTTGTTTCCAAACTCCCTGCTGTATTGCCATCGCCAAAACTCAACAGATCATTACGTGTCTACCACATTTTCCTGTTACTGAATTAACATTCAAGTAGACCCGACAAGATCTAACCTCGCCTCTGCCAGTTGAATTCGAAAATAAGGCCGCGCGCGGTTGTGGGATACGGCGTTAAAATTGTTCTCCCCAGTCCTCCGAATTACGTCACGAGATCACCTGGATGTTTAAATCAACCAACCTTTTCCTTCCAAGGTGGTAATTGAGGCTTTTTCGCTTTTCGGTGTCGTTCTCGTCCATATTGACCCCAGGAGACCCCCGCCAAGGTCAGTCCCATTGTAAGCTGTTACTGTCATGGTCACGTGACAAGTATAGTCGGTTCCAGCCTGCACGCCATCTTTTTGAGTGAACAGAAGGAAATTTTTCGTTGACGTTTGCAATAAGGTCGGTGCGTCCTTGCTCAAACATGTTACAGTGTAATTTACACTTTTGATCTATAAATGTGTAAAAACGAAACCTGCATGATTAACAGTTGAACACATTGAATATAGAATGGGTCCTCATCGCTGAAATGTTTTTGAGCATTTAGGCAGAGAAAATTCAATTCTTGAATACCGGTCTCGTCGAGAGGAATGAGAGCTTAAATATTAGATGAAATAGAGAAGAAAGTGTGCTTCCGGAGGCGATAGAAGGTATTTCACCATTCTCAAATCTGAAGTTGCCGTGACGTCACTTATGTCCAGGGATGCACGTAATTAGATCCAGGCCCAAATTTGATCCAACATAAAGTGTCCCGTTAAGTCATTATTTCGAACTATAAAGTAAGAGAATTAAATAAGTGCGCACACTTGGAGCACGGGTTATAGACGAAAGGGAGAAACGGTCCTCCCACTTATCTGCACAATTTCAGCAATTGTTCAGATAAAGAAAAATAACCGAGGAGAAACTGTTCCCTTTGTCATTACATGTGAAAATGTTGTAACGTTCTTGCCTTCCAATATAAGCACAATAGAGATTAAGCCTGTG
The DNA here is from genome assembly GCF_036669925.1 of Montipora capricornis. Taxonomy (NCBI): domain Eukaryota; kingdom Metazoa; phylum Cnidaria; class Anthozoa; order Scleractinia; family Acroporidae; genus Montipora; species Montipora capricornis. The sequence goes on from NC_090892.1 coordinate 2,680,248, forward strand.
GAAAGCCAATGAACCGCACAGACTCGACGGTGGAAACGTAGTCTTCCCCTTCTTTGCAGCAAAACATGTTTGGATGAGTTAAAACTATAGCTGTTAACTATCTCAAAATACTAAACAACTCGATTTTAAGTTAGATATATGATAATGACAGTTGTAGTATCCGTGTTCTAACGTACCGTCCCCACCCTCCTTATATTTTTATGTAAAAAACATGCGCATGTGTAGAATGAAGTGAGCTCATGGAGTGAAGATTACTTGTTAAATGTGGAAGTATCCTACAATAGTATGTTTTAACGAATTCCTCAAGGACTCTAAGATATAGGTTTTAACTAGTAACTGGCCTTGACTGCATCCCAAGTGCTTATCCTAGTTGAGTTTTTGGTGACGTTGATAAATGCGTGTAGTTCTTGGGGTCTATCCCACGTGACCAGCAACTCATAATCGCCTGAAGCTGATGCCGATACATTGACAGGATCTGTAAATTGAAAACATTTTTGGAGCTAAGCTCCTGAGTTATATCTGACAAAATTTGTTCCCTCCCATCTAACCTCAGCGGAGAGAAGTACAGAGGGACCATGAGAACAAGCACAAAACAATGATTTTTAACTTACTACAGAGGAATCTTTGGCGATATATTTTTTCGTAAGTTCCCTCTGGGAAGAATTTAACACTTCGAACTTGCGAAGGCGTGAGACACACCGCAGGTCGTCTAGAGTTAGTGGCTTTTATAACAGCAACAATGGAGTTGTAAACATTACAATCGCAGGCCAACTGGTTTGTTCCTGAAAGATCACTGTGCAAACAAACGGTAAAGCCTTAGTTACTTTGGTCAATACGTTCATTTCCCTACAATTAAAACTATTTAACTTGCTACATGTATATAATTTTTTAAAAGAATTTTACCGTTGTACGGTTTTTTGATCCTATCCTGCAAGTAGTACATATAAGAATGAATAAATAAATAAATGAATGAATGAAAGATAACACAAACTTGAACAAAGCCTTACATTTTTGGAAATATATCGCTCGCCTCTGATGGGCTTTTGATCCCTTAAGGCTGGTTTTCACTAGCGACGGAGCTAGTCGTAGTCGGAGTCGTAATCAGAAGCGTAAAGCGATACGATCTAATGAAAATCAAACTGTCGGAGTCGAAAGCAGTAACGATCCAGTGACTCCGATTCCGTCGAGCGTATGACTCCGCTTACGACTCCGATCTTCGATCATCACCAGGTCATAAGCGTTCTTACGACTCGGACTCCGTCGCTAGTGAAAATCAGCCTTTACCAAAGAAAAAGCAAACAAGACGAAATTCGTAATATAGAAGTGATTCATTCTCGCACTTAGCTGAGCAATTTAAGCAATTGCCTCTTGTAGACACCTGAAAAATCCAGGCCGCTTGAACGGGATTCGAACCTAATAATTTGGAGGACTGGGAAGAAGAATTTTAACGCCGTATCCCACAACCATGCGCGGCCTTAGGTGTTGTTTCCAAACTCCCTGCAGTATTTCCATCGCCAAAACTCAACAGATCATTACGTGTCTACCACATTTCCTGTTACTGAATGAACATTCAAGTAGACCCGACAAGATCTAACCTCGCCTCTGCCATGTTGAATTCGAAAATAAGGCAGCGCGTGGTTTTGGGATACGGCGTTAAAATTTTTCTCCCGAGTCCTCCGAATTACGTCACCAGATCACCTGGCTGTGATACCCGAAATGAGCTCTGATGAAACCACACAGTTGGGAGCAGGTCAATTTGTTGGGCTCATTTGTTCCCGTGAAAGGATTTAATGAATGAAAGAAACATATATATATATATATAACTGCAGACAGTACTGTTTCGGCCTTCTCTCTCTCTCTCTCTCTCTCTCTCTCTATATATATATATATATAAATCATTCATTAAATCCCCTGATGAGTGGGCGACCACGAAACAGGCTTGTAGGGATGAACTTGTAGTTTATTTGCCTTTTTCTTCCATATATATATATATATATAACTGTTATATTTATATATATTTGAATATATATTTAACAATTATTCCTCGAGCCCGAATAATCTCTGAGTCCGGCCTCATGGGCTATTGACTCAGAGGCCATGAGGGCGAGAGGAATAATTGTTTTAGTAAAATCCAACTAGTTGGTCAAAGAAATATCGAGACAAAACATCTTTCGCTAGTTAAAGCTATACTTTAATTGTTGTTTTGGTTTTCAAAGCCGGCGCTTTTCGCTACTAGTGGGCTATAACAAATAGCCTACTAGTAGCTCAACCAATCAGAACGCAGCATTGATTATAGACCACTAGTTGGATTTTACTAAATATATATATATTTGAAGTGCGGGTTAAAGTAGTGATTCATCTTAGATAACTGTAGATAACTGGCATCAGTGAAAGCGAGCCATCGAGTTTTCTGGGTACCTGTAATTATGTATCTATACATGCAGAAGAGGAAGGCCCAAAACTGCCTTTCAAAGTATCATAAGGAAAAGTTGACCTGTAACAGATTAACACTTAATACGTAATACTTACAGATACATTAGACTTGGGAGGTTACTGAAACAGTCCTTCCCAAGATTCTCTATCTTATTATTTTGCAGGCGTCTTAAAATCGAAAAAGCACAAATCAACAAAGTAACACGAAAAAACAAGCTGATAAAGTGAACAATCAACAAAACCATATTTACACAGTAACACATGATGACTATTTTTTTCTGAATATAATAAATCTAAATACGAATGACTTGCTAGAGCTTGGCACTTGTGGTGCTTTGAAAGTTCTCAAATTGCACCTTTCAAAACATCACCCGTACCCATAATTATAAGTCACGAAATGCAATGGCGTTCATACGATCGCTTATAGATATCAACAATTAGAAGAAGGCAGCATTTTGAAATGCATTTGACAACAAAAATATGTTAAATATATATACGACTTTTGGAATTAACCCTAAAAGTTAACGTGATTTCATTCAGGTTCAAGTGATAAATAACGGTCGCTTGAAATTTAAATGAAGTCTTTGTATACACAAATTCGTTGACTGACGTACAACACAAACTCTTAATTTAAGTTTCAAACTCTTGTAATCACTTGAAAATGAAGTCAGGATGATTGCGAAATGTCGTATATTTTTGTCGTCTTATAAACATTGCAGTAAATTTGCAAAATAAATTAATGAACAAATGACGGATTAATTTATCCAGGAACCAATTAATTGAACAAGTTTTTCTACCAACAGAATAACTTTTACATCAAGAAGGGCAAGGCAATCAGTAAATTAAATACTGAAAGCTCTCAGCTTGTAGAACTGAATTTGAGGTAATTTACATCATAATGGTTACTTTTACATTACAAATGAAAGCATCACTTACAAATCACTTAGACGTCCTAACTCAGGGAACGTTGGTACAAATTCGATTTCGTTGTCATGTAAGTACCTGTATTTGAAGACAGAAAATTTGAAGACACTGTGACAGAAATTTTTTTCATACTCTTAAAAGGAGATCTGTGTGCAGGTATAATATCTTTATGGGGGTTATCACTTAAATTAAAAAAAAAACTAAAAGTCAAAATCACTGTTGGTTGTATCTGCTCGAGTGTGATGCAACGTATACCAGTTGGTTGCTTGCTTGAACTTTTTAATTAACACCCAGAATGTGAGAAAGCATAGTTGATTCAGAAAGGGAGCAGTTTGCGGAACCCTAACAGTTTGAAAAAAATCTTACACTTAAGAAGAAATGCCTTCCTAATTTTTCTTTATAACTTTCTATCTCATGTTCTGTACCTTCCAAATGTGGCATTCTTTTCAATTTAGGTGGTTATGATCTTCAAGTGCGATTCACTTTATATGTTCATTTACGATAAGACTGAGATCAAATAAACGAGCATTTTGGGTTTCCCTTCCAATCCAATCATCACTCTCCTCTTTTCCAATATTCTTTTGTTCGCACACTCCCCTACCCATTGCAATGGTCCTCTTTTAGGGCTGAACCCTAACCCAAACTCATCTTGATCAGGCCATTAAAAGCACCAGGCTCAATAACGCTTATTTTGTTCCTGTACAATTCTCTGTCGTTAAAAAACAATACAATAACTTGGAAGCTTGTAGTCAAAATAGTAATGAAAATAAAAGGAACGCAACAATGGACGACAAATATATTGAGCATCATTCCTGACAAATTTGATAAGCTTCTCAGAAAATCGCTTCATTTAATTGACATCTTAATCGACGCTAAGAGCATTTAGTTTTTGGAACCAGGCTTTAAATTCTTCTGCATTCACACTAATTTGTTCTGAATTGTGCGTGCGACACCTGAAAAGGCTAAGATACAGTGATATGCAACCCTTTGGTAAAAGCAAAAAATTAACTTACAGTTTTACAAGATTTTTAAGTTTGCTGAATGTGTTAGCTTTCAGAAAGGTGATGCTGTTGTCTTGAAGATACCTGTCAACATGTGAGAGAGAAAATAAACACGTTATTTTTCTTTTTCATGAAGAGATCAAAGATGTTGTTCCAATTTTAGTCCTGACTGTGACGGATAGATAGATACAACAGTAAAAGGGATATCATATCGATAAAAATCTAGCCATTAAACTTTCTTGCCATAGCAATGACGATGGCCGTTTACCAACCCCAGTAGTGCAAACAATGAAGGGAGCACTCGACCTTGCTCTTCCTATTGCTAAGTTCGCAGATTATCGGGGTTTCGAGGAATAGTCGACGGCATTCGCGAAAGTGTCCGATATTCTTGTCAAAATGGGGCTTAAATTAAAGGAGCAACAGAGCTTTCTAAACTTCGTAGATAAGCGATCGAATGCGACCTAGCAATAAAACATTTGTGACTACAGTATCCAAATTCTAACTATATCAAATGTACCGACCTCACATGCAGGACATTGTTTTCTAGGTTTTGTTCGGTTAAATTTTCTAGTGATTTTAATTAGCAAGTGACACATTTCACAAGTAAGTTTTAGTTTACTCTTCCCAACATTTGGCAAAAAAACCCGAATAAATTAGTTTCCAACAGAGAAAACGTTTTCTACAAAAGTTATTTGATAAGGTAATGTCATTATGTAACTAGTTAATCAATTTCTTAGGGGTCCTATTGCATGTTGTTGATTCAGTCTCCTACAAGCGGCCACTACCCTTAAAGGAACCACTTAGTTGTGCACCAAGGGTAGTTACTTAGTTCCGAAAGAGTTCACTGTAACTTACAGTTCCCTGAGATTTGGAAATGAATCCAGCCAGCCATCGGGTATCGATGGAATCTCATTATTTTGGAGTTCTCTGTGAAAAAATAAGCATGTGTCAAATATTATGAAATTGTAGTCATATAAATCAACATCAACACCTTACTGAGCAACAATTAATAAGTCAACGGTTCTTACAAAAAAAATGGATTTTGACTTTGCAAGGCCTTGGAAGGAAACAACACCAGCTTGTTGTTGCCAAGCTTTCTGTGGAAAGAGAACATTTTCCCAAGTTAATTCATGTTGTTCAAAGGATATGGTGGCTTTTAGAATTAGTGTAAAACAAGGGGAGGCGTCGGTTTTTGATGCGTGCTTCCAGAAGTTGATTGATATCATCTTTACGTCCCGTAAACTCGATGTTAATGCTTACATCCGCCCTCTGATTGTGACTCCTTTGAGAAATTCATCATGGACACTTTGTATCTTGTTGTCTGCGAGGTTCCTGTAGATGAAAATGATGACTTTATATTATTTACATTGTAGACTCGATGTTATGAAACAGGGCATCTCTTTTACATCTAGACTAATTAAGTTCGTACCGTCGCAAAGATTCATGTTCAGTAAATCAAGGACAAAGGAACGTGTTTTGAATTGGCTTCGGCTTGTAAATAATGCCTATGGGGTTTAATTTGAAAGACTGTAATTTTAAAAATGCTCTAATAGGGAGGCACAAAAAAATTCCTGTTTGAAACAACTACTTTTCCTCAAAATGTAGACACCAAAGCCACGTCTAATGAAAAGCGGAGGGTCTCGTCCTAGAACGTGTGCGGTCATTCGCATAAATATCTTACTCCTGCATTTCGTGATTTATGGGCACGAGTGATGTTTTGAAAGTAATGGAAATTGCACGAGACGTAGAAAGAAATGCACGTGCAAGTTCATACGATTTTTTTATTTTGATGCAATGAAGAAATTAATACATTACTGTTTTTCCACAGAAACGTCAGTATTGCACTCTATAACCTAGTTATGAATTCTTCATTGACTAACCAGAAACGCGATATTCTGTTTAGTATACAATAAAGAATTAAAAATTAAAGACTACACTGCAGTCTCTTACAGCTGTCCGCGTATGGTGGAACCGCTGTCACCAAACATCTTGACCGTGATTGCCTCGACGACATTGTTATCCAGTCTCCTGAAAATCATGGAATAAAACCTTAAGTCAAAGTTTGATTTATCTCTCTTAAGCTTTCAATACATCCCCTTTTCAGAGGAAAAGTTGTTAAGGTATTGTATGACCGCTCACGTTCGGACATTTAATTAGGTCAATCAGGCTTTTTTCACTGACTTACTTAGGCCCATCTCTCCAGGTGGAGCATAGGCCATCGACATCCCTTCGCAAGCGAACTCGAACTTGGGCTTTGTTCAAGTCGTCTTATTTGATTCAGTTACAAATAAGATTTAGAATAGATTTAGTACGGTCACTGAAAAACCGCTTGTGAGTTAGTTTGGTTTCAGCCTTGTTTCACTATAAGGATCAGGAGTGTCTTGCAAAAAGTCGCGATAGCGCTGAGGTTTTGTAATGATCAGCAAGACGGGACTGTAAGTAATTTACTATATCTCTCGCAAGTATTCCGTAACTAAGCTTTAAGTCAGAGCTCGTATTATATTATTGCAGTAGCTTTTCAGTCTCAATTTTGGGTTAAATTAAACTAAACACGGTTCATGGCTTTAATCGCCCTTTGAAACCCACCAATGGGTTTTGTAGATAATATCAACTACATGCATTTCCGTAGTCTTTTTTGTCAAAGATACAGCACGACTTTCAGTTGTTTGATTGTTGGATTATTGTGTCCTCTATTGAAAGTATAATCTGCATAAACTTCAAAACTCTAGCAGTTTTATTGAATTTTCAAAATGATATTCTCGCACATACAATAAAGGCTTGTTGAAAATAAACTGAATGAACTGGTAATTTTCTATTTCACCGATCAAAGAACCGTCTCCAACCAGTAGTTTGCGTCCTCCAGCTGCAGGTTATGAGCTCTAGGTAATATAAAAGCTACCTACTGCATATACTTGATTTTAACTTAAGAAATACGTACAGGTGCCTTGTATTAATCCTGAGAAATGCATTTTCTTCGATTGTCTGAATCTTGTTGTTATTCATGTCGCTATGATAAATGCAGAAGGTAAAGGTAAAGGTACACCTTATTTAACGTCGGTATTTTACCCCCTCTTTCCATCAGTTCTCCGTTTTAAGGGTATTTAAAGCTACTTAAGCTACACAGAAAGGAACGAAGTCGAAACAAGGATGTGAGATCTGGGGATCGAACTCGGGACCTCTTGCACCACGGCCGCACACTAACCGACTGTGCTGCCCTTGGCCAAAGAACATTTTAGCCTTTAGATTTATACCGTTTGGTCAAAAGTCTACAATTTCGTTGCATCTTTCAACGCCATTTGCACTTTCATTTTAGGCTCCTTAAACTGTACCCGGGTTGGCTCAGTTGGTTGAGCATCGGACTACGTTGCCAGAGGTCGCGGGATCAACAACAACAA
>NC_090892.1:2698000-2710500 GCF_036669925.1 Montipora capricornis
TGCTTGCGTTTTTCAATCGCTTATAAGCGTTTTTTGGCGGAAACTGGAAAAAAGGTGATTGAGAAATTGGCATTATCAAAAAGCGAATGCTGCTGAATATCTCAGTTATCGGCTGGCCTATGGAATTATACTATGAGGCTGTTGGCTAGTGAGCTAAATTACTGTCTGATTAACTTAATATGCGCATTCACTTACAAAACCGTCAACCTTGTTAGATTTCGAAACGCTTCCGGGTGTACAGTTGAATTTCTCAACTTGTTGTAACTAAGGAATCTAAAGAAAACAGAAATTTAGTATACACTTAGCGCTTTTAATGAAATGTTTTACCCAATTCATGTAAACGGTTTTAATTAAGACAGTGGCTTGTACAGGAAGAATAGCTGGTGAAGTTAATAGAAAACTTCTTTATCCAAAAGTGATGAAACTGACATACTCACATTTCTTGCAGTTTGTTTAGTAACCAAAGGTCTTCTTCTCCGATTTCCGTTATCTGATTAGAGTGGACAAACCTGCAAATGAAGGTTTTCGTCAAAATTCTCGGACTAGAAATAGGCCAACACAAGACGGAGATAAACTTAAAAGAGTACACAATCGAGATCTTATAAATATTGAACTTCCTTGATGCAATACTTACAGCTGAATAATGTTTCTCGTTTTCTCAAACGGCTTTTGTTTCCTTTTTAAATCCCTAGAATGTTGAACAAAGCACATTCAGGTAAGATACTTATTAAGCTACTGACTGGTAAAATCATCTTCTTTTTTCAAACCCAGTTATCCCAAATAGCCATTGGACAATTAAATATTTGGTTGAGAATATCTAGACAAGAAGTGAGAGGAAACTATAGTATACATAAATATAATTATTTTGTTTTCATAGACCTTACCTGTGGAGATTTTCTAATTCTGGTGGAAAGTCGCCTTTATCGTAACTCCGTAAGTTTCTTATTTGGTTATTTTCCAAGTGCCTAGAAAAGATGATATGAAAATGATTTGTGGCTGTGTTAAAATTGGTTGGTTTGAGGATAATTCTTTCATTCATTCGATTTATTTCATCAAAGGATAGCCGAGAAATCACCTTTTTCGTTACCCATCAAGTTGTCTAAATGGCTAAGCAATCTCAGGTGCTAACTTGCTAAACTGACGATTTACTACGTTTTATGAGGTTAAATATCAATTACTTTAGGTTAATGCTTCATAAGGCTAAATATAAAAAATCAATCAAATATCATTTGGTTAAAACCAAGCCAATGCAGCGGGACCCCAATGCAGAGGGACCCCAGGAAGGTTTGCAGGGGCATTGCCATGTGCTTTGACCGCGTCCCCTTGTTGCTTACTCGCTTGCTTTCCCTCCCTCCCTCCCTCTCATGTTTTAGGGTTTTAAAATACACTCCATACACTAATGTCAGTGATGTGTTGACAGGTGCCCTGGGAGATGGACTGTGGCTCGGTTGCCATGGTGACCTCCTTGCTGCTGAGGAGAGTGCGCCTCTTCTCTTGCTACCTTTACAGTACCTACCCTACCCTCCAGTAAATTGGCGTAGTGTTTTAAGAGAGAGTAATTGGGAATTGTTGATATGGTTTCCAGTTAAAGTCGTGGCTTCGAAACCTACACCTGACAGATTTTTTTTTCTTTTTGGTATTAGTCACTGCCGGGAGCTCATTACCGGGCTCCTGTCACTGTTGATTACTCGGAGAAATGTATTGATATTTCTTTAATTTCATCCAGACGACCAGCAGCTTATTGAAAAATACCACAAGGATAATTCATTATAGAGATCTATAGAAGTGGTAATCATAGCGAGGCCCACTTAAACCAACACCTCACTCAGATGATTGATTAATCTGCGAGAAATGGAATGGGGAGTGGCACTTACAGGTATTTCATCGAAGGCCTTGTCTCGTATGACAATGACGGATGAGGGAAGCTTCCAAGGCTATTATCATTCAGCCATCTAAAAAAAACATATAAATCATGAACCTGAAATATTAAAAGAGGTCTATTGTACTGAAATACCATATAATTATATTTTAAAAATGTTACTTACAAATCTTCTAATGATGGGAGGCTGACGAAAGAATTGTGCATCACATGACGTGTTTTAGGATCTTGTGCCATGAGAACTCTGCAAGAAAATAAGTGATATGAAGTTTAAATAAAAAAAAATTAAAGGAACTTTTGGCCGAAACTGTACATGTATCAGTGCATCTCCTCAAAAAAGAACGAGACTAGAGGCATAATAACAGATTAAGACATAAGAGAAAGCAGGGGCTCGAATCATTAAATCGGGCTTGTCGTGTACGGAAGAAGGTGGCACCTATTTAACAATTAGACCCGTGGCCCTTAAGGGCTACGGGTCAATAGCCTATGAGGCGAAGCCGAATGGGCTATTGACCCGTGGCCCTTAAGGGCGAAGGGTCTAATTGTTTTAGTATCACCCAACTAGTCGGACAGAAAAGGTAATAACAGAGTTAGCAAATGCAAGTTGAAAATATATTTAGTTGGGAATAAAACGAAAGAAAGCGTCACGCTTTTCGCTACTCGAGGACTATTACTAATAGTCCTCTAGTAGCGTAGCCAATTAAAATGCAGGATTTGCATTAGTCCACTAGTTGAAGCAATAGCTTTGGCCATTAAACTAATCGAAGCTTCTTCTTATTTGCCTTGCGGATTAGAAAAAGCAAATACCAAATTCTCTTGCTATTTTGCTACTTACAAGCACTTCAGCTTAGGGAGGTCTTCAAAAGCAGGACTGTATCCCTCAGCAGTAATGGTCTCCATCTTATTTCCTCTTAGATCTCTAAAACCGAGATATAAGCGGAGCTCCTAAATTATTATTTACTAATGTTTTTGTTTTCACATACTTTTATAACTAGTCCGGCTGCTTACCACACGACCAGTCCAGCCTTCTCACCACTGTTTAGTATTAATTAGTCTGATTTCCCGTGCTCTTTCCTGCTCTTTTCGTCATTTTCGGTCACCATTATTCAGCCTGTTTTCTCGTGCTCGTGCTTGCTCTTTCTTCCGCCGCTCTTCACTATGATTTCCTCTCTTTATTAGGGCTCTTTCTTGCTCTTTCTCTCTCGTTGTTTGTCATTGATATTTCGCCTGTTTTCTTGTGCTCTGTCGCTTTGTAATATTTTCCTTCTCACTTCAAAATTCTTGCTCGTTTGTCAAATGCAGTGTGCTGGCCATGAAACTTCCCTCCAAAAACGCGGGTTCCAGCCCATGCAACTTCCCGCCAAAAAAAACGCGGGTTTCTAGCGGTGCGACATTTCGACATATATTTTCTTAACCATAATGCAGTATTTATTTATTTATTGGAAATGTGAAATGGTGGAAAATTTACCAAAAAAATACTCACAAATGCAGTAGTTCCGGCATATTGAAGAAAACCTTGGCTCCAATCAGTTGGATTTCATTACCATGAAGCTCCCTATTAGAAAAAAAGTTTGACTTTGTACAAAATTCCACAAACAAAAGTTAGAATGAAAAGTTTATCGGGAAGAAACAGGGGTAAACAGGTCCGGCCATAACCCATTTCCTCAGTGGGTGCCAGTTGCTTGCCGGAGCCGTTGGTTTTTGTGGTAATTGTCCAATATCATAACGCAATACGGTAATGAAGGTGATGTCATCGGGTGTGTAAGAGTCATGGTAAGCCCGAGTTGATAACAGGTCAGTGCAGCGTGCACAGAGTAACTCTAGTTGTACTTGGAATACCACAGTGGAAACCCGCAACCGGAAGTCATGTGACTAAGTCAGTGATTTCACAATCGTTCCTTCGGGAAGCAAACGTATGGGACGCTACTTAGATATTTGAAAGGATTCTTAAAAACCCCTGAAACCTATTCACATTAATTCCCACACAGTTTTCTAGGATTTTTGTTTCCAAAAATCAAGGTTATCCTTGCAAAAGATATTCAGGAACAGTGGCGGATCCCCCCAACCCCTTATTTTTGGACGTTAAAAGTAAGGCCCTTTTAAGATGTCTTACACTTTTTGCAGACAACAACACCAAAAACCGAAAAAGAGCAGAATTGTTGTTCTTGGTCTGGATCCGCAACTGACGAATTCACTTATAGTAATCGATTGTGTACTCACAAAACTTTTAGGTGACTCAAATGCTGCAAAGTCAATGAAGCTATCCTGTCGATTTTGTTGTTGCTAACGTTTCTAAAGGTTGAAGCAAGTAATTTATCGTTAGTGCTTGTGTCCTCAGTTGTAGGATCAGTTGAAGCGCACTAAATGTAAATTACGAACATAACTTACAAATGTAACAGCTGAGAGTCATTGCCAAAGAATTGTTTCAAATTTGGATGTGAAAGTTGCTTTATGTCGTTGAAGTCAACTGATCTGGAAAATATAGATAACAAATAGATAGTACGTGCATAAAAGCAACAGCCAAAGGAAACTTTAATTCATGAAGGTCAAAAAATGAGTTTAAGTCTTCTAAGTAACACCTTGTCATTTTTGTGAAGTTGAGTATTGTTGTCCCGTATGACGCCTGCTCAAAGATGAATAAATTGTAGTCGTTATCTTGGACGTGTCCTTTGGCAAGCAAGGATTTAATACTTGTTCTACGCTCCTATGTTGGAGATGGCTGGGTTTGCTATCTCTCGCAGCACCTGATTTTTTCTATATATAGGGAAGTCTCCAAAAGTGGAGCAACTTTAGTAGCTTTTAGTCGTACTTACACATACTGCAATGATCTACAATTGATAAAAGCTGTCCCTGGAAATGCCTTTAACTTGTTCATACTTAGGGCTCTAATAAAACAATACAAAGAGAATAATAAAAGTCCAAGGAAGTTTCATTGCTAAAAATAAGTAAAACAACAAATATATTACTAAACCGACTTCAAGGATCCTTACTGTAAGTTAAAGCCAGCGCACGCGGGCGATAAGTAACTTACACTACGGCCTGAGCAAACAAGGTGTAAAAGATATCTATTCAATAACAATAAAAGTTAAATGAACTTTATTTAACGAGGGTGGGCATATATCACTGAACACTCCGAAGTTCACTTTGCGACCCTCACATGATACCACAGATTTAGAGCTACAACTTGCAGAGGGGTACCCAGGAGGCTATTTAAAAATGACCTTGTTCCCGAGTCCTCTACTTTCGATTTGGATTATAGAGAGGTCCTAGGAACAAGTTTAATTTGCAAAGAGTGGTAGAGTTGAATTTCGGGACTATCGCTCCATCTGAGCATAGCTAATTAGAGTGGAAATTACCGAAAATGTTCTTACATGTATTTCAGATTTGGCAAATCAAACCAGTTGTCTGGAATCCAGTCCAGTTGATTGTCTATGAGAATTCTAAAAGAAAACATAAATAAATAAATAAATAAATGAAAAGTAAACTCTCAATAATACCAATACTTCGTTACCAGGAATTCAATGCATTCGGAAATTTCACGAGAGGACGACTGAGTCCGTTTACTACATACTAAGTCACGAACTCCTGTCTGACTGAGGTATTGATTTCTCATTAGATTACAAAGGTGTTCCTACCAATGTTACTACTAATGATAGGTTTCTTTACCAAACTTGTGCAGCTCGAATAAGATGGCCCCGTGCGTATTTAGTCGCGAAATAGTTTAAATCGCGCAAATCAATTGATTTCTAATGACATTTTTGGTAACGTTGACGTCTTCCTTGCTACAGCCCACTTTTATTGTAATTCAAACCGACCATGTTTGTAGAAAATTGGTAGATTCATCCTTTCATGTTTCGACAGAAACTTCTGCCATCTTCAGTTAGAATCAACAATTACTGACCATGTCAAACTTAAACTATCTTTTTGATTCCCACATTTTCACGCTATACTTCATTCGGTTGTTACTATTTTTCACATTAGCATTTTCTATTTATTATAAATTCAGCTTCCATCGCTTTGTATTCTGACTAACTGAGGATGGCAGAAGTTTCTGTCGAAACATGTTTTATAAACTCAAAGGTTTCGTCGTTTTCTTAAAATTAATATATGCGCAAAATCGACAGCACAACGATAATTGACTGTCAACACAATTAACAGGAATAGCATTAATAGAATTGAAGAATAGACTTAATAACAGGAATAGTACTGATAATAAACCCACATTTTGACCAGATTCTTAGGTAATACTGTGTAATTGTAACGCCAAAGTCTGATCTTGTTGCTTAACAAATCCCTGAAAAAAAAAATCAATACGAATATCGCTGCATTGATATAATCCTAGTTACCTTAATCAATGCACTTTGCGCTTGCCACTGATAACTGAGTATTTCTCTCGAGTCCCATATTTTATATTATTATTATTATTATTATTATTATTATTATTATTATCGCAACCAAGTCGTGCTGGCCCATATTACCATGAATCAGAATACACTATAGACTTCTGAACGACATCCAACAATAATTAACTATGAGATAAAGTATGTTATAAAATAATTTGGATACTACGCGCATTCTCATTGGTCAATAGCTGTGTTTAGATGAGAGTATGTAAACACAGGTTTGACATCGCAAGAATTTTGATTGGTTATGTGTTGTCAGACGGGCGTTTTGATAGGCTGGTAGGAAATATGAGCGCTTATCAAGAAAATCTGTTTCAACAAGAGAGTATGAAGGTAAGAGAAGTAATCCCTCATATTGGCCCTATTCCTATCGTAATCCCTCTTAAGTTATTTTTAGATCTCCTGCGAGATCCGGTATTCCCACGAGAGTTAATTGATAGCCAATTGTATGTCCCCATTTGTACCAATGTTGACAGCTGAGCGAATTCCCACCCAATGATTCGCATCGTTCGCGAAAATGGGGACATCTGATTGGCTATCAATTAACTCTCGTGGTAATACCGGATCTCGCAGGAGATCTAAAAATAACTTAAGAGGGATTACGATGGGAATAGGGCCAATATGAGGGATTACTTCTCTTACCTTCATACTCTCTTGGTTTCAATCAGAAGTGAAAAAATCCAGCATATTCCTTTATTTGTCGAATTATTTTTGAAAAATATGTCCAAAAGCAATGTTTTCCTTGTTTACATAGCCTCATCTAAACACTCGGGGAGATGAGAAAATTCTCGACAGTCATGCAAACCCTCGACTACGTCTCAGCTTTGCATAACTGTCTCGAATTCTCCCAACTCCATCTCGTGTTTAGATGAGGATATGTAGACAACTGAAGGAAAAATTCCTCAAAATTTCTGAAATCTAAATGCGGATTAGAGTAAAATACGTACAGTGTATATACCCCATTTAGGGTCTCAAGCTACGCATGCACAAAACTATTATCACTTGCTTAGTCTCAATCTCGTTCCCAGAGCCACGATCCTTTTGGCCTCTCTTTTATCTGCAGAAACGTTTGCTCTATGGTATTTTGTTTTGTGTTTGTCAGTTATTTGGCATTATGTCTGTTCGGTCGACGAATTACTAGGTAGTCCGGCACATAATAAGGAGTTTTAAGCATGCAACGTATTTGACCCATGGAAGCCAACCGGAAGTTGTCTTGACGCTATGACATTTCACCCGTGCCTACCATAGTCTCTATAGTAGCTCAGTGGTTAGAACATCCGACTTGATCAAGGATGGTCATGGGTTCAAATTCTATCTGGAGCTCGGATTATTTCCGAGTTTCCAGTGTATAATTCTCACATACGCTCACTGTGACATTTACCGTATATTGCTAAGTAAGTTTTCACTATTAGAGACGATTATTTTAAAAATCTGGGAGAGACCACTGTCTTGGCATGAGAAATGTTAACCGCTGTTTAGCCACACACCGGTGACTCGGTTGAGCACCGGGATGCAAAGCATGCGGGAGGTCGTGAGCTCGACTCCGGCCGGAGCAACACTCGTTGTCTTAAAACAACTGTGGAGAAAGAGCAGCCTTTGTAATTACACCCGCAAATGATTAGACTTTCAAGTCTTCTCAAATAAGGACTATAAACCATAGGCCCCTTACTATATCTTCCATGTTCATAAGTTCCCTGTGGGACGTTAAAGAACCCACACACAATTCGAGAAGAGTAGGGGATGGAGTTCCCGGTTTTGTGGCTGTCCTTTGTGATTGTATGGATGGGTGTGTATAGCAGGTCCACATCAGCTGAATAGCTGCCAAAACTTCAAGCTGCTCACACAAATAACAAACAAACAAACACTTCCGGTTACAGTCCGTAGCTCAAAAACGTCTCGTCGCAGAGGCCCGTTTCTCGAACGGTCCCGAAACTTCACAGGCCATTTCTGGGTGTCACAATTCCCTTTGTATCTCATTTCGCTTTTTGTTACCTTGAAAATATGTTAAAATATCGGTTGGCTTTTCGGGCCCGAAAGTTTTCGGGACTTTCGAGAAACGGGGCCCAGGAGCCCATTACCTGGAGTCACCACCTTCCATATTGACCCTATGAGTAAACCCTGTCTCTTATCTTTATATTTTTAGAAGCAGCTCCCAGTGGGTTTTCTTCGGTGTTTTCACAATAGCCAAGCATAAAAGACCAGTGGTAAACCATTGATGGTCATAAGAAGCACATCCGTAAAACGAAGGTATTTTAAAATATGGCAGCTCTAAAAATAAAGAGGCACGGCACAAGATTGACTCAAGGGTACAATAGATATGAAAACCCCGGGTAATTAAGGGGCTCCTGCTCGTGTTTAAGCTCCCTAATATGACTAATGTCAAGTCGGCTATAATTATTGGCCATAAATAATTTAACGGCGGGCATTTTTGTGCCCCAGAGGAAATGTCGGTCTAATTTTATGCGAATGAATTCTTTTGTGTCCCGTCAAGAAACATTATTGTTTGTTACGAGAATGAAAACCAGTAACTAAACCACCGAAATGGCTACGAAAGTTTCTATTGCCATAATTGTCTCTTAGGTTAAGTAAGTAGCTTACAGTTCTGTCAGGGCTGTGTTTGTAGACAGGTCTGGAAATTCCTCGAGGTCATTCATGGCCAGGCTCCTATATCGACATGGAAAAGGCGTCAAGCAAAATATAAGTAAGTGTAATTAAGCGGAGAGCACCGCCACCATCTTAGCGTCCCTGTGCAACATCGGTCAAAAACTCTAAAAGATTTCGCTTCATTAGTTCAAACCTCGTTCGGATCAACGGGCAATTAGTGTTCTAAAAAAATTGAGATAAATCTGCTGTCTTACTTGCTAAGGACACGTGAATTGGTTTCACCTTTGACGAGAGCAAAATACGGAATTTCGTTAAAGAGCTCATTTATACTGATAACCTGTATTGGTAGACAAATAGTAGGGGATGTTAGCTACTTCAAAGGTAAATAAAGTGCTTTATGATATGGCAAGTAATTTTCAGGCAAAATGGAGAACTCTGATTGGTTGATTTTTGTAAGAACCCCCGATGAGTATATGGGTTATTAACTATTTTTAGTGGCAGCGGTTTTCCAGCTATAATTAAATTTCAACCTGCAATCTGCAACCTGCAAAACATGCTTGCGGTATTTTACTTCACTTTACTTGAGTTCTTTGTGTACTTACAATTTATCTAATTGCGTCAGGTTGTGAAATACCTCCTCTTCGATATATTTCAGTTGAGCCTTGAGAATTCTTCTGAAGAAAAAAAAAGCCGACAAATTCCTCAGAATGAAATGGCACAGTCTTAGTTAATTAAGTGACTACAGCAGACTTACATTTTTGTCAAGCGCTTAGGTAATTGTCCATTTCTTATGGTCTTGATGATGTAATTTTGTACTGTCCTAGAAAATAAACAGATAAAGAGATAGATTTATACGCTATAACAAGACTTTAAAAGCTAAGAGCTCAAGGGTCGTGTGCTACACTGCCGCAATAAATTAAAAGAGAAGTGGCATTCCATTAAGAAACACAACCGACGGCAACTTTGATTTTTTTGTGCACTGAGACATGTGACGGGAATTTTTATTCCACGGGCCCTTTTTTAATGCAATGAGAGATGAAAGAGGCTTCCTAAATCGCTTTGAAAATATAAAAATCCATCCTGGAATACGTCTCAATTAAAATTCGAGTCCAAAGGAGAACACAGGGCACGTCCTGGCGAGCTAAATTGTAGAATCGGAGAAGAGGGAAGGATCGAAATCATCTTTGCGGTGTGCATGCAGACTGGGCAAAAATGGCAGCAGACCAAGAAAAGTTAATGGACGAGGCTTCACCTGCTACAAGGCGCACGGAGACGAGCAAACATATAGACAGTTAAATGTAAAGTGGAATTTGGGGTCGGATCAGTTGTCTTTTGTACGATTTGAAATTCCATCGATCTCGATACGTCTCTGCATCTACACTAGTTAGTAATTGATGACTGTGCAAACCTCATCAACTGGGGTGAGATGAAATGATTCCTGAAGCAAACTGAATTGAAACTATCATGTCTAAACTGAGGCTAAGGAGATAATTATTTGTACAAGGTAAAGGTAAAGGTACATCTTATTTAAGGTCGGAAGTTCCTTTACTCTCTATGGAGTATTCTCCCAGGAAGCCGACGGTGCGTTCATTTTACTCCTCTCCTTCCACCAGTGCTCCGTTTTAAAAGTATTCAAAGCTACCTGAATCTACACAGAATGGAAAGAAGTCGAAACAAGGATATGAGGTCACTAGGGATCGAACTTGGGACCTCTTGCAACAAGGTCGCGCACTAACCGACTGAGACCGACTGTGCATTGTTTAGGAAAGGTATTTCTTTTATTGTGGGGAGTGGGCCGAGGTATTTAAGATTTTTTTGCGCCGAAAAAAGTGCCTTCAGAAATACCCAAACAAAAACATCTGACCCTCCCTCTCTTAGAGTGCAACCCCCACCAATGGAGGTGGGCCGGACGACTTCCAGCCTCGAGCTCAGATTAAGCGATTGTTTGAGGAAAGTGAACGAGTCAGTGGGGACAGTGAGGCTATTAGAAAGTATTCAGATAAATCTCTTCGATAAATACATTGTCCCCGAAAACCTTGTGGCAGCGTATATTGAGCACCGTGCCCAGATAAAAATGCGCAAGGAGAGGAAGTAAGAGGAGATATACTGATAGTGAGCGAATGGAACGGCAATTATGTTAGTTATGAGAAGATAGTTTTTTGATATATAAAACTTTCGAAACTTGTAAATAATAATAATACGTTCATTTCAAAATGGTTCAGTTTGTTCTTTAGTCACCAGCACGAGAGCTATTTCATGTTTTGGGAATACTCGTTCTTTTTATGAATTCTCTTGAGAACACTTTCCAGTTGCAAAGCCCCTTGGAACTCGGTAAAGTAGTAACAATAGAACGCATGATCGTCAAACAAGACGACATTAAAGCGCGATTTTTATCCTCTCAAGGCGGCCCATTACATTTGCTCGCTATGAAAATTTGGTTCCGTCACGAAGTGGCTCTCTTTATCAAGAAAAAAAGGAAAGATAGGCTTCTGATTAAAAAGTGAACTCGTGCTTTTTAAAAAATTACACATTGTTTCTCTACTTGTGATGATGCGGAGTCATCTAGCTGATAATATTTGCCTTTTCGGTACAAAGGTTATTATGACATATAATAATGTTCTCAAGCAAGGTATAGCGCTAATTCGCAAACACAAAGATACCACTTACAGTATTTCAAGGTTATCAGGGCATTTGAAGTCTTCTTTGATATCGCACCGACATTCTCTGGTGCATTCTTTGTCTTTAGTCTCCGAAGAAGATCTGTTGTACCAAATTCGTTCGCTGTAATGATTGTTCCAAAATCCGTCCCATTCAGTGTATCCTAAAGATGGATAACGAAAAGTCCAATAGCTATGACCAAGAAACCATTGCCCGCCATGGCTTGGAACTGCTCCAGCAACGTCTAGCAATATGGCAGTAGCCAGGAAGCGCATGAATGCTTTGTTATGAAGGCACAGAATGTCTGTGAAAGGCATTATGGCAAAGCACTTGGAAGTTCAGTCATCAGGGGCTCCCATTTCAGCACACACTTTTGTAAACATGACAGCATTCCTGGGTTGCTACTATTTATAAATACCAGACGAAAGGTTAATTAAGGCCCGGGACGCACTAGTGGACAAAATTGGTTTTTTTGTGACAACATTTCAGACAAATATCTGTTTCCGGTAAAATTTATTTCGTTATGTTTAGGGTCGCACGCAATTTGCATTCCTGTCATACACGCATCAATGTGTACAAAAGAAAACTCTCCTACTCCCGCTAGAAGTGTGTCACGATATCACGCTATATTAAAGGCAAGATGAGGCTTTCGCTTTTGTTGGACTTGCATGCAGGCTAGAATGGCAAATGTGTACAATCTGCACTGTATGTACAGACTTCATAACTTGAATATCCAGCTAGCGTTGTTGGAATACGAGCGTCCGATCAGACAGCATAGACGGACCGAACGTTGGTTGACTCAAAGACTTCTTGCTGACCAAAATAATTACCTGTATCTGGAGTCATCGCTCTTAATGGCATATAAAGAGCACTGAAACTCGCATATGGCCTTGAAGGATCCATCGGCTTCTTAGCCTTCTCAACAAGATGGGCGCCAAATTACAAGTAAACTTGAG
>NC_090892.1:2720500-2723000 GCF_036669925.1 Montipora capricornis
CATTATGGGACCCCTACATAAAATACCAAATAGACATGCTAGAGCAAGTCCAGAGACGGGCTGCTCGTTTTGTGACCGAGACTTACTCAAGAGAGGAGGGCTGTGCCTCCCAAGCATTAAACATTTTCTATGTCCAGAAATGGATTTAATTAGATGCACTTGGATTTCAATAAGCGTCACGAAGTGTCCCCTTGCTCTTCTCCCCAACTTCAACATCACTCATGTCACAGAATACGAATACGTAACACTAAGTGTTCCCCAAATGCTGCTCTTTAAGTAAAGATTAACTGCTGCATTTACCTAAAGCTAAAAATAATGCTAACCTTTATCCTTACCTTGTTGTTGAAAATAGGTAGCAATTGCTTAAGCTTAAAGGGACACTTCGTGTCGGATGTCAAAATTGGACGTGCATCTAATTAGGTGCATTTCTGGACATAAGTGAACATTTTACAGTGGCCAACACTACAATACAGGAGACGAATTGCAAGGCCATGCATGCATGCATGCATGCTCAATGAACACAAACTTTACCATCTTCCTATACGATCTAACAGTAACTACGCTACTAGACACCAAAGGAAATTCAACCTACCTAGAGTCAAGACAGAACGATGCAAAAACAGTTTTATCATAAGTCATATTTATAGGTAGTTTTATTTTTTCTTTTTCAAGATAGCATTTATATATATATATAAATTTTTATTATTGTAAATATATAAATAATTTATCAATATTGTGAATAGTTTGTAATTCAGCCATATGGCTGCAATGAATTATTTTAATAAACTATCTAACTATCTATCTATCTCTGCAAAACACTTAACAACGAAGCTGAAATTAGTGTTCCGACCAATGTCCATCATCAGCAACTCCAGCGGACCCACCACTCCCACCCACTCAAGTTTACTCCACTTCAGGCAACATGTGATGCGTACAAGTTCAGCTTTTGGCCAAGAATGATTAGAGATTGGAACAGCCTGCATGCGGACATTATACCGTGAGTCGAACTCAATTCACTGTTTTAAAAGAGCTCTGGGCTCCGCCCTAATGAATAAGTGAACTGATTTTAATTATTTATATTCATGTACTGTCTTTTTTCATAATGTTTATTTATTTATTTTATCTTATTTTATATGTCACTTGCGAAATGCCCTTATTCAGGATCTTGCACGTTATGAGTACATGAACATCAGTAGAACCTTCATTTTCACATTTTCGCGACTTTCTTTCGCAGCTTTTGTTTTTCGCGAGTTTTCATTTTGAGACCTTTATTTCTTGTGACAGTTTTATTTGTTTTATCCGTGCAAGGTAATTACTCATCAGTTCCCAAGCCCCTTCCCCTGCTACGGGTCTGCATGCATAGCAGAGATTTAATATTAATCTCTTTTATTATATCTCTCAGATAGTACGCGCGCTGTAATTGTCTAAATTAGCGGGCCGTATTCTACAGTACGGCCCGCTGTACAGCCCGCTAAATTTAAAATTTTGACAAAACATCATCTAGCGAGTTTTTCATGTCATTTCTGTTGCATAAACTTGTACAGAAAACTTTTTGAATCTTGCAAGCAACTATTTCAAACTTAACAGCCAAGAAGATTTTAGAGTTTTTGGGATTTTGGCACGGCATTCTTTGTGGCAGTTGGACCTTCCGCTTCACTTTGATTAGTTTCCTTGCCCGCGCGCCGGTTAACCTCAGAGATATAATAAATATCTTACTATCCTCGTTTTCTCGGTCCGTACTGTAAGTTACGGATCCTCGTTTTTTCCTGTTGATTTATGGCCCAAGCGCTTCGCGCTTGGGCCATAAATCAACGGGAAAAAACTCGGTCTGTAACTTACAGTACGGTTAGTGAGAGGTATGTACTCATACATAATCCCTGAAAGGTAATTTAGCACCTGTGTTTACTCAGTAGTTTATGACGTAAAGTGTTGACGGAACTCTTACAAAGGGTCAAGGGAGCTGAGCCATAAATGAGTTACGGCATAGTTTTCTCAATCTCGTAGCATTCGAAACTGTTCAAGAGTAGGAATCACAGAGGTCGTTTTGATCCTTGAGGATGCAATTGAGAAGATGTTTAACCGTAATTGTGAAATATTTGCTATAAAGATCAAGACTCAGGTGTGTTTTAATTAGATCGTTTTGCTCTTTATTTTCATTTGTACCAGACATGAATTATTGAGATTTGTCGTTGCAATATCACGGTAAGCGTCGAACTCGTCGGAACCGTGACAGAACAATTCTGTCTAGTTGCTGTTACTAGGGATATGAGTCTAAATCGGCCTTAATGCTTGTGGTAGAGTTGTTATTGGCAGTAAAGCGTATGCGTATGGGAAGACAAACAGCGTAAGTATTCTCTGTCGGTTCTCTGTTAAGTGCTTGCAGTGGAGACAGGGGAAGCTCAGTCTTACGAGGTTAACGATCGATCTAGTTCTTTCGTTAAAATTGCATTTAATCATTTTCAAGAGAACTTCGATACATTAAACCATTAGTAAGTTGACC
>NC_090892.1:2728000-2733000 GCF_036669925.1 Montipora capricornis
GGCCATAATTTTTACCTGGTCAGTTTTTGCACTCGTGCCATAAACTAAACTGTTAAAACAAGGAGCCGTAACTTACTCGACTGCTGCCCGCGAAAATGACTTGGTAAGATATATATTTTGAATCCAATATGAAAGCGGTGCATCATGTAGTCAAGCGAGCCACGCGGAAGAGTATCGCTCTCTATAAATTGACCTATCATCGCGCATTCTATCAGAGACATAAAAATACTTGTTATTCTTTTTATATACTGTTGTGTAAAAATAGCCATGCGTGGTCGATAGACGGTGCCCTTGGCGTTGATTATATTGTAATTTAATCGAGCTTCAATTCCAGTTTTAGCTAATGCCATTAAATCATATTAAGACGAAGTAACAGAATTACACTACTGCTTGCCTTGACTATAGCAAAATTGCAGATGTGATTTTCGGTTTAATGATATTACCCCAATATTACCAGAGATTAATTTCGTCTCTGAAGGCGTTCATCGCCTCCTGAAATAGAAAAATATGGCACTCGCAACATAACCTGTCCTCACCATTTCCTTTTATATTCTCAGATACTATCTTGGGTGTTCTCTCACATTGGAGCTCTTGGATTGGTTTGTTACTTTCGGTCATGCGCGCTCCCATCATCTTCCTTGTGTTAGCAGTGATTCTTACTGTCACTGGTACCATTTGTCTTATCACTGGTATTGTTCTTCTAACAAAATCCAAGTCACCGTCATGTGACACAAAAGAAATGTCTGATCGGTGCTCTTCCTCTGATGAAGCCAGCCGAAGTGGCTTAGACACCTTCCTCCAAATTATGCAAGACAGTTATTTTCGTCTTCACCCAAATAAAATCGCATACAAACCGGGGGTAACGCCGTCTGAGATACGAGAAAAATACCGCTCTTACGATCCTTCACCAGCTAATATCAAATATGTTACGGATGAGGCTTGGCGCCTCCTTGACGAAGCCAATAAATTAGATTTGAAGGTTCATAAACTTAAACAGCGCGAAAAGAAAGCTTTGTCCCAAGTCAAGCATTATTTACAGCATATATTTGGCACACCGTATGAAGCTAATTATTATGCTGGAGATTTCCTGTTGGGACCCAATCTGTGGTGTTGGCAACCATTGTGTGATGTACCTTACGAGATCATGACCACCATGCGTCATTTCAAACCAAACACAACAAAGGCCTTAGAAAACTTGAAAGAGAAATTAGCAGAGATTAAGGAAACCTTCCATCAATACATTAGAAACATGAAGTACGGTGTAGCAGTGGGAATGGTTCGCTCCATCGAACAGTGCAAAGCTGGAATCAACGGATTAACCGCAACTTTCCGCAAGATATCAGCCTATGGGGCTATGGGTAAGTACCAAGGGAAAGTAGTACTGTATTTAACAACCTCTTGTTCCACTCAAAAACCCCTTTTAAAGTGCCCCTGTGACCAAAAAAATCAATTCATATTTTTCTTTGGATTTTAAAACTATGTTAACAAAACACTAAGTGACCCACGTTTTAAGCCTTGATTTCAAAAAGAAACCTCGTTATTTTAACTGGAATTTTCCTATTTAATGGTCCGCCATTACTAACATTATGTTCTTGAGAGAGCTGGATCGAGGAGAAAATGACGTCAAAGGCTCACTAGTTTAAGAATGCAATACGTGTGTACGCTGCAAAATTAATATGCAGCACGGGGGTTTTGGGCTTTCAGACTTTTAAACTCACGCTTTGCATATATAATAAGCTGCGTTCACAAGCTGAAATTTTAAGCTAGTGAGCCTCTGACGTCACGTTTCCCTGGATCCAACCGACTGAGTTGCAATCGGTCAGTTTTGAACGTGAGTAATGGTGGACCGTGAAATCCAAAACTTACACTCAAAGTAAGCGGCCTTTGGATAAAAATCAAAGCTCAAAATTTTGCCAGTCGAGTGTTAAGCAAACATACTTTCAAAATCTGAAGGAAAAAAGGAAGTAGTTTTTTTGATCAAAGGGGCACTTTAACCCTTTCCCTCCCCTCCCTAGAATTGTACTTATTGATTTCATTCTAACTCCAGACGATTTTAATCGTCAATGGGGTACCGTTTCAGGGGTGAAATGGTTTAAATGGGTGTCTCCACTTCATTTGAAGGTATAAATAAATTACTTTATGTGACGGTATATGCATCAAGAGCACTCTCTTTACGCTCCGGTCCACCTCAAGGTCAACCACGTGGAGGGCGGCAGAAAACAAACAACAAGCAGCATGTTGCCAATTACCGGTATTTGAATCAAGATGTCGCGCTGGATGAAAGTGAAGTCAGAAATGCTACTTGGGATCGATTGTCGTGGAGATTAAGAATTAAACCCGCCTCTCGTTTCTCTATATATCATAATATGAGAAGGAGCCGACTAACAGATACGTATCGTGAAACACAGCAATCGTCGTTAGTCAGGTTTTTTTCGTGCATAGCTGTTTCAACATATATGAACTTATGGCTTTGATTCAATATGCCGATATTTTATGTCAGGCCAAATTGTGGAATCGAAAATCCCATCCCAGTCCAAGGGTACAGAAAACTAGTGTGTCAAAAAACAAAACTTGTACAGGTACACCTGTAACTTTATGATAAAATAATAATAATAATCATCATCATCATCATCATCATTATCAATCATCAATCACTGTCATCATCATAATCGTCGTCATCATCATCATCAGAGATCTGCGCATAAAAGTGAGGGTAATTAAAAAGAGCACAGCCACTTAGACATAGCAGTAGTACATGGTGGAGCAGTAGATATAGCAGTACATAGTGGACAAGACAAAACGAGATTTTAGCAATATATTTCCCTTTGTTGTAGTTGTTATGCCATTCTGGCGGTCAGTCGTTGCTGGTTGTTACTGATGTTGTTAAGAATGAATTAGATAAGATTGTTGATTTATCACTTTGCGGCCTTGCCCCAGCGCGGTCACAAGTGGATTTATTCTTAGATACACTTTGCGCGCGAAACAAACAAAGGGCCGCTAATTTTAACCAATCAGAAGAAGCCATGTCACGCGTGATTGCTTCTGCCATATTTTTTTTCAGGGACATGACAACTGATTTTCGTGAGAAGGGGTATTCTAAAAATAGACTAATTTGTGACTGTGCTTGGGAGCCAACCCATGCCATAATAGCACTCTTATCTAATTCACTCTTGATATTGTTGATCGTCTACATAAAATAAATTTGCGAACGTTGTCGTTTTCTTTTTTGTTTAGGAATCTTTGAGGAAGCATTCGTTAAACTCATTCTCCACCAAAACTTTATTGCGACTCTTGCAAATGACCCTAAAGAAAGCATCTTATGGGAAAGAAAATACGGAAAATCAGTGAATGAATCTTTGAGAGAGTTTGTTTTGGACTATATAGGGAAACCTATAGACGACCTATTCACGTAAGTTTGCTTTCGTGTTGCTGTTGATTATGGATACTAACGGGAACATGATTCCATATAAATCATATTTTCATTAGTAGAATAGGAATAACTCGAAAGTGCGTTAAAAAAGGTTGTTGGAAAAGCACTGCCCTGAACTTGGACTCCTTCCACAAACATGCGCACGCAGAGTTTCTTAGTATCCTCGAAGCATCATCGAAAAGAACATATACCTTTTCAATCTCTTGTACGAGGAATACTGATAGGTCAATGGCTAGATTGCCAACTGTGTATAAGATATATATGATCAACTATATTTACCCACGCTAGCCAACAATCCTAGGCAAATTTCATTGGCACATGACACCATTCTCTCTTGTTGGGTGCAGGGGTGGCGCCAGTGATGACAGCACTTGCCTCCCACCAATGTGGCTCGGGTTCGATTGCCAGACTTGGCGTCTTATGTGGGTTGAGTTTATTGGTTCTGTACTCTGCACCGAGAGGCTACTCCGGCTTTTACTCCTCAAAAACCAACATTTAACTTCAATTGCGTGAATTGTTGATTTCAGTTTACAGTGTCCGCAATTAGTGCTCCAGCGCTAGAAGACTAGACGCTCAAATACAGTTCCTTTCCTTTCCTGTCTTTGCCATCTCATCCCTCTTCCACTCCCCCTTCCCCCCCCCCCCCCCAGCCAATTTTGGTCCCAAACGAGGACAAGGACCACGTTCAAAATTGACTGCGGGGGTGGGGACGGTATGGAAAGGCCAGTTTCGCCGTAAAATATATTTTGCGTCGGATAATTGCCAAAAAAAGGTTGAAGTGTCCCGATCAATTTGTCTCGGGTTGTAGTTCAAATCAAAGTTCGTTTCCAACAAAGGCGAGCCTTAGGAATTAAAATAACAGACCTAAGATTACAAAATCAGTTTTCGTAATTATGACGCAATGTTTATCTAAAAATGCATACATGAATATTATTCCTTATATTGTAAGTACTAATATGTTAGAAGCTACCGGTCAATTGCATCAATTTTAATCCGTATATTACTTCAACTGTAGTAAGTAAAACAAGCTAATTAATTACTATGTAGTAATGTCAAGGATGCGTGATAATTTGCGAACGAGGCCAGTGCATCATCACGTGAGGAATTCCTCCCTGGGTAGGGGTGGAGATCACTTTGTCCAGATTGGAGATAACTGTGAATACAAGACTTTGTTTTAGCTATGCGTTACCAACCTGTTATATAATAATTCTTAATTCCTCAAGCCTGAAGAATTCTTTCAGCAACAAAACAAATTATGATGGCTAGACCTTTCAGCTAAGTTTACCTTGAAAGACCAAGAACTAAATAAGGTAGTTCTTGTTGAAACATGAGGAGGATTGTGCCATTCTTTACATACAAGACGGATTAAATGCACTTATCAGATTACCAAGTCCGTCTCAGGAGAGTTATGCTTCTTTTTTTTTGGTATAACAGACGTTGCTCGTTAAATTGCCTCGGCAACCTCAGTTCTTTTACGGAGATAGAGACCACTAAGCTCGTCCCCAGGGCCTTTCTCTTCCGAGAGTAGGGTGTCCTACTCTCGGTGGGGAAAAGCCCTGAGAGCGAGATT
>NC_090892.1:2738000-2740500 GCF_036669925.1 Montipora capricornis
CAAGTAAGACGAAGTCGCAATAGATCGGCCCCGTTCAGTCGTCATTTTGTTCGCTCAAGGATTCTAGTCCCTCTCAAATCTGAATTTATCCCGTCTTTGCTTCTCTGCATTTGCGAGACCTTAGTTATCGCTTAACTGTGGTGATAATCGACCATTGTACAGTCGTGTGCTTAGTTACCTGGCTTTTGAATCAAAATGTTTCTTATGTAAATTCCAACTAATTGCCATAAGAACAAAATCATTTACATAAGAAAAGCCGCGAGGTTTCTATCAAATCAAGGTCAACCCCAGTCTCTCTTTCATTCAAAGGCCAGGTAGCTAAGCACACAACTATAACCTAATGGTCTATTGTAACAAGACATAGGTTGCTATGCGTCTGTTCAGTAATAGATCTCAGATGACGTCGAAATGTGGTGAGAACAAAAAGGTGGCACGCGAGGCGATAGTCGAGTTTGTTACTACTGATGTTCTTATCATATTTTGACGTTTTCTGTGATTTATTACTGACGCAAGGCAACTTACTTAAACGTTTTTGATGACGACGTCAGCTATCCGTCCGTTCTCTAATAGATTATGGGTGAGAACCAATCAAAATGCGTGCACTAATGAGCTTACTATGTAAAACACAACAGATCGTTTTTAGAGTGCACTGTAAAGCAGGCAAATGCTCATTAAAAACGGGCAATGTTAAATGAATTCCATCGTGGTCAAGTTTGCAACTTGATTAGATTCAAAACGAACCTGGAAAATAATCAGGCTTCACAGAGCTCAAACCCTTAAACTTATGATTAGATTGCCTTTTCACGGGAATACATGATCCCAACAGATTGACCTTTCCCCCCCCCCACCTCCCCCCCCCAACTGTAAAGCTTCATAGTTCACTTGGTATAGCATTGCCTCGGAATCGCAGAGGTTATGGGTTCGAATTCCGTCGAAGCCGTATGAGTTTTTCCGTAAGAGACAATTACTTCAATTGTTCAGACAAGTGCGAGGATCTCCTCTACTTTCCTCTGATGGCCCGCACTTCAAATATACATCCTTTTATAACCGTGAAAGGTACCATGTTCGCATAAGAAATCTTGGTATGTTAAAAAATATTTTTTTGCGGGATTCGTCTGTCCAATTTTAAATTGCTGAGTCAGTTGTGAACTGCTGCGCGGGAACAAAAAGAGTGAGAGGCCTAGTGCACCCTTAAGTTAAGCTGAGCTAAGCTAACTTAAGCTA
This sequence comes from Montipora capricornis, assembly GCF_036669925.1. Taxonomy (NCBI): domain Eukaryota; kingdom Metazoa; phylum Cnidaria; class Anthozoa; order Scleractinia; family Acroporidae; genus Montipora; species Montipora capricornis. The sequence goes on from NC_090892.1 coordinate 2,739,225, forward strand.
ACTTAAGCTAAGTTAGGTTAAGCTGAGTATAGCCTGAGCCTTTGGACTTTCAAGCCTGCTGACAATTTTTCTTTGATTTGATTCTTCACAGATTTGGCGGGCCTTACGATTGATTGTAGACTCTGGTCTTCATTTTAAAGGGTACTCGCGCCAAGAATCTCTCCATTTGTTCGCCAAATTCGCCTGGGATGAAAGTGAAACAGCTTTAAATGAAGTCACTCGTTATCAGAGCGCTCCCGGCCAAGCAACTGCTTACATGATTGGTCAACAACATATCAAGAAGCTTAGGAACGACGCAAAGATGGCGCTGGGAGATAAATTCGATCTCCGCGACTTCCACTATCATCTTTTATCTCAGGGATCCTCGCCGTTGAGCCATTTGGAACAGAGTATCAATACCTACATCAACTGTGTGAAGAACGAAAAGGATCCTGGGTGCGACGATATACTCAATCCAGTACAAGCTGAAGACAAGGACGGCGCAGAAGATGAAAGCATTTATCGCCCAATTAGACGGCATTATTTTTAAAATAAATTAAAAAACGACAGAATTTCGATTCTCTCGCTTGTCAGTAATGTTGAATCTAAAATATAGAAAACTGTGGCATCTGCATGAGGGGGAGCATGTACACCTTAATCTTTGCTTGTTCTTAACTTTGTTGGTGCCAAAAACATGCGAGATCTCCCATAAGCCTCAAAAGAAAAACATGTTAATTATTCACCAGTTAATGTAAATAACCGCCCACCCCAGGAAAAAGGCGGAACTTGCAAGGACAAAAGGACAAGAGAAAGTGAACTAATATTCCCGCACCCAGCGCAATATTTTCATTTCAACGTCCCCGCTTGTGCCCGCTTACCAGTAAATTTCGTGAAAAATATCACTGATAACAAAATAAAGCAGTCAGCAAGGTTTTCCATTCAGTGACTTAAATGTATTTTTGAATGGTAAGCAAAAACGAAGGATAAAACAGATTAACAAGCAGCAACTTTAACGTACATTTCTTTCCGTCATTTTAGTCGCTGTTTGGTTTAGTTCCAGTCTTGGTGTGACACAGTTCTAGACTCCAATACTCCAGCAGAGAAATACAGGACCTACCCATGACCTCCCAATAGGAAAAACAGGTTTCCCCACGAACTTCAAAACTCTTCTCCCGTCTGAACCCCCCATATTTTTTATGTCGTCCCGACCCCCAATATCTTTAGCCTTTGTTCCCAAACTCTCCAGTTCGATTTTCGTCTGCGAAAATTGGGTCTCATCTTAATATGTTTCTTACGT
>NC_090892.1:2748000-2760500 GCF_036669925.1 Montipora capricornis
TGTTGATCTATCACTTTGCGGTCTCGCCCCAGCACAGTCACAAATGAACAAAGTTATTTTTAGATATACTTTGCGCGCGAAACAAACAAAGGGCCGCTAATTTTAACCAATCAGAAGAAGCCATGTCACGCGTGACTGCTTCTGTCATGTTTTTTTTTTTTTCAGGGACATGACAACTGACTTTCGCGGGAACAGGTATTTTAAAAATAGACTCATTTTTGACTGTGCTGGGGAGCCCACCCATGCCATAACAACACTCTTATCTAATTCACTCTTGGAGCTTAACGTGCCCTTGCTATAGATAGTTATCCTTCCAGTCAGAACAGTGCATAATGTATAGCGCGATCTATTATTAATCCTTGCATACGGCCGGGACCTCTGAAATTTCAATTGACCAATCAGCATTCAGCGGGCGGGAAAAACTTTACTGTCCTGACGTCACAGCAATAGTGTGCTCTCTGATTGGTTAGATGCAAAATATTGAAAAATTGCAGTTGATCTTCGATATCGAAGTTCAGTTCTATCGATCTTCTCTTTCACTAATTTATATACATGGCATGGATTTTAGATCATATTGCAACAGCTTACGGTGAATATTTGCCATAATATGGATTAGGTCAATAGAGCGGATTTAAGATTTTATTCAAGCTGGAAGACTTCGCCAACAGGACTCGGCTTCGAAGGAGTTTGTTGAAACTTTCCTCCAGTCCAAAGTACATTTGTACGAAAAACTTCAGATTTTTCCCTCTCTCCTTAGCAACAAAAATAAATCGGTGGCCTCCTTGCAGTTTAGAGACGGTTTTGGTTGGTGAAAGTTCGGTTATGTTTATACAAATTACCGCTACAAGAAAATGAATGTTCACACGAAAGCCATTTAAATCGGGGAGCTTTTCTCTCTGGGGCCCACATCGGCAACCCACAAAGGATATTAAAAACGAAAAACTACAACAAATACTGTAGCAACAAATTAAAAATTTGAAACATTTTTGGGTTTTAAACTTTAAGTTTGGCGCCAAAACCGGGTAACCCGCGTCCGGCAACTCGCTGGCTTGTTTTCACCAGGTAAGATTTTAGCTGTGAAATTATACACAAAATAGCTCGTTCTTCGTCGAACTTTACCCAGAAATCTCTAACTAAGTATTAAAATAGATCAAAAAAATTTTAATATTGGCTTTATATTTGTTCACCTTGGGAAAAAGTAAGAAAAAATACCCTTGATCTGCTCGTTTCGAGTGGCATTTCTTGCAGCAAAACAAACTACCTCATTTAGGCACACATAAAACGTACCACTTACGGTTGACAGTCAAGTCTTGACTGCCGCTTGTACCGCGGGTGCAACCACCGTAAGCAAGGATTTAGCATATAGGTGAGCTGAGATAAAATATCAACATTAAGGCTTCGCTTCCCTGTAAAAAGTGTTATTTGCTGTTTTTATACTAGAGGCGCATATTCCGTCAAGACGAATTATGACAATTATGCGTCTCTTATATTATGCGTCTAGTGTAAAGACGGGACGAACTATATAAGACACACAATTCGTCTGGGACGAACTTGGGGAAACATTTTTTCTGCTTGTATTAAATTCATCTAGTGTAAAGACGGACACAAGACCCAAAATAACGCGTCTGGACGAACTATCCAGTTTCGTGTTTATTCAAAGATGCACTTAATTATAAGTGGATACTTCGTCCAGACGCATAATGCGTCCTGTGTCCGTCTTTAGACTAGAGGAAGTTAAGAGATGCATAAAAATGTTTGCCCAAGTACGTCCCAGAAGAATTATGTGTCTTATAAAGTTCGTCCCGCGTCTTTACACTAGACCGATAACGTGAGAGACGCATAATTCCTCTAGACGGATTATGTGTCATTATTTTGTCGATTTCAGGTTTTCGTTGTTCTAGACGGTATCAATAACCGGCTAGTAACATCCAAGGGATGCGAGATGGGAAGAAGTACGTTTCAAAAAAGTACGAATCTTGAATAGGGGTAGAACGGCCCGTTAATGAAAAAAGAAGAACCCCACAACAAGAAAGAACTGGACTGAACAACAGCATAAAGCAGCCTTTAAGAAAATTGTCAATAGAACAGAAAAATCTGATCAACAAAATGTCCTTTTAAGCACTTTTTCAACATCTTAAAGTAGCGTCATATTTTTTATTGAAATGAAAATGTACTATTTCGGACTCTCAATTTAAATATCTTGTCTTGGCTCAGAATTTGTTTGGTATTCAGTCTTACTTTTGGCCTTTAACTTAGATCCATTGTTTAATATTTTTCTTTTAAAGAACAACAAAAGTCTAACCGGATCAACTCGGATTGCTCATCTCGGATCGACGTAAAAAAGTGATAAGGCCTCGAGAAATCACCCCGCGTAGCCACAATCTTTAAGCTAACCTTGGTGAAATCGGGGCAAACGTCGAACATTTTTGATTCACAAAACCGTTTTTAGCTCTCTTCCCTCGGAGGTGAGCAATCCAAGTTGATCCGGTCCGACTTTTGTACTTTCCCTTTATAAAACTTCTCATAGGTTGAGGCGAGATGTACGATTACACCAGAAAAGTAAACGACATCACACGTATTTTGCGACTACTTCCGGATATGCGGTATATTCTGAAGATTCGTAAGTCACTGATCTCCGATAGTTCGTAAGAAATCGTCTGCAAAAAAATAAGAAGCCGTCTGATTACAACCCATTGTCAAATTAATTGTTAGATTTAGCTCAGCTTTCAAATTAATTCAAGAATTTTCACACTGGCATATTTCGGTTCCTGATGTGTCATTAAGGCTGGTGAATGTCAGTTTTTATTTGCGCAGCGGTGGGAGTGGATTTTTAGTACAGAAACTACTAAAACAAATAGGGGGTCCAAAATTACAAAAAATGAGATCGCCATTTATTACAAACACCTGCAAAACAGCCTCTCTTTTATCCAAAAGAAAATTTCCTGGGATGCCAACGGAATCAATTACACACTCGCAATTGACATAATTTGAACAATTATTTGTTCATCGTAGGAACTTCGGATAGTTTAAATATTACGTTAAAAAGGGATGCATTTTGCTGATGTATGCTGCCAGAGTAATGCTGTTCTTAATTATAAGCATTTGTTTCAAGAAAAAGTCCGAACAACACAGCTTTTATTTGATGCAAAGATTGCATATGTTTTACAATTTGCACTTGGTTTAGTAAAATTGAAACTTGGGGTTTCTTGGGCGTCCACGTAACTATTAAAATGAGCATATGTTAGACGTTTGATTACTGAAACACTGTTATCTTAAGTAATTTTTTTCCAAAATAAATTGAGAGGAAGAGGCAAAAAAATCTTCTTGTAATCAAGAGCTCTGCAGGGAGTAAACTGAGTGGCATAATGATGTCTTCACTTAGCGTCTATTAAATGTTTCGCAGACCTTTTGGCGAGAAATGAAAAACATACTTTTGGCAGATACATATCTTTTTAGGAAGAAGCAATAGATATGCAGTGTGAGCGACGCATATGAAATTTGCATGCGGCATGTTAACCAATCCATTTTCGAATTTACCAAAATGGTTTGCAAGTTTTGTTCATTATTGTTTCCCCCTCTCAAAACGACGCATGGTGGCTTTGAATAATTGATAGCTCGCAAGACAAGTCTGGTATAAAATGCTCATTTATAAAAAAAAGGCGGGTGAACAGAGTTCATTAGAAAAGCAAAACATTGCGGTTACCAGCTGAGATCTGTAGCAATAATATTTTTTATCGCAGCTGCTAACCTTAAAGTTAAATCGAAAAGATTTAAAACGAAAAAGAAACTTGCAATCATTTTTTTTTCTTCGTTGGAGATATTTTGTATCGTAAACAGCCTTCATCTAGATGGAAAGTTTCATCAAAACCGGAAAATGTTTCAATAAAAAGACAACCAAGATTCCATACATTTTATTTTTAAGGTTTTCCTGTCCGGTATGAAAGACAGTTTCAATAATGTTCCTAAAGTAGGCCCCGCTCAGGTACTTATAGCAGCTGGTGAAAGCTGCTGGTAAGCAGAATGAAAATAAACAATAATGAATATTACCCTCGAATCAGTTAAAACTGGCTAAATATTTGAACTATCCTCTGCCGAGTTAACATTTACCAAAAAGATGCTTTCAATGGACTTGAAGGTCACTTTGTTTTGCTAAAGGGGAATTTTTTTTTGGTCGAGTTCAGTAATCGCTCTTCTGACTGTACTTAACAGCCTGTTGTTAGCCAATCAATAAGGACTGCAATAAACAATGACAATACGCCAAAGCATGCTCAGGGCACGCGCCGATTGGGCAATACAAAATTGACTCTGATTGTATTATTGACAGGTTACCACAAATTCAGGATTTATACACTGCAGAGGATGTCACGTATGGCTCATTTTAAAGATTTCCCCTTACAAGGAAATTGACGCTCATTTTCCAAGAAAAGAGCTTCTTAGCTTAGGCGGTGTCTTTACCCTCGATCAGTAGACGTTTCTTTTTAAGACTGAACAAGATGCCAAAGTCGTTTTTGCTTCGACGCCGTTCGAAACAGGAATGGAACAGTAGACAAGAAAATTGTTCCATGGAAGGTAAACCAGATATTTTCGGTATCATCCCCCAGTTTAGATTGATTATTTTAAATTCTACATGGCAAAAGCCAAGTTTACTCAAATTATGAAAAGAAAACAAACCATTTTCATCTCTCTAACAAGCAAGCTAAGTTTTCTGATTCGTGGTTGTGCATATTTTAGGAGTATCACAGCTTGGCCATTGGAATCGACTGCCCTCACAGGCAGGATCCTTCAAATTAAACAACTTTCAGGACCAAAGCAACTTTGAAGTAGCAAGGGACGTTTCTGGAGACTCTGGGATACGTAATCAAATGAAATTCATCAATTCAAACCTTAAACACCAGTTGCAGGGCGACATGTTAAAGAATGAAAATCTCGAACGAGGCGAGATGACGGCAAATAGACATGAGATTATTTCCCAAGCAATGGCTGAGGAATTCACCTGTAGCAGCGCGGAGGCAGGCGACAAACTAAGAGGTGGTAAAAACTCCAAAAGATCCCAAAAGTCAAGAGAACCTTCCAAGAAAACGACGTCTGCTTCGAGTAACATTATCAGCAAACCTCCTTACAAATGTGATCAGTGCGGAAAGACCTTCAAGACCAAGTACACCCTGACTATCCATCTGAAAATGCCATCACATACTGGCGCCAAGCCGTTTGTTTGCGCCATATGTGGCAAGGGATTTCGCTTGTCCAGCACGCTCTGCCGACATAAAATTATCCACACCTCCGAAAAGCCCCACAAATGCCACATATGCAACAAGGCCTTCAATCGGTCATCCACCCTGAAGACTCACATACGCACACACAGTGAGTTGAAAGAGTTCGTTTGTGATATCTGCGGTAAAGGTTTTCATCAAAAAGGCAATCTGCGCAATCATGTTCTGATCCATACAGGGGAGAAACCGTATCACTGCAATCTTTGCGAGAAAGCGTTCAATAAGCTTTCGAATCTAAAGTTCCATATGCACATTCATACAGACAATGCTCCATATCGTTGTAGATACTGCAAGACTTGCTTCACTCGGCGATGCGACCTCAAACTCCATATCGTGGAATGCAATAAGCAGAATTAAAGAAGAAAAAGGAAAAAAGATTTCAAGCGGTTTGCATTAGGTGACAGTCGATCGACATTAACACGTAAAGCAAATGGATGGTTGGTGTGAAATATTTAAATTGAAGTCGCCAGAAATTTAGACGAATTTTGAGACTGTAATACTCGTACATTTAAAAAATTAAGTAAAACACCCCTCACTCACAGTTAACAAAGTTACCTTTTCTTAAATTACACTGCGCTTGAGAGAGTGGAGTAGAGGAATATTTGTACATTTGTTAAGGACAAAGCTAAATGCCACATTACTGGAAATAACCCGCAGGACACCATTACATCAGTGAGGATTGCCTGGCGAGTTTCATTATTTTTTTTCTCGAGAGGAGATCAAGTATAGTAGATAGGTTTGACATAAAAACTGCACTTGAAAGCTTCTGAAAGCCTTTCTTATAGTAGACATTTGTAGACTTATTGTACTCGTCCGCTTGTGAGGGCTGTGGCTAGTCAACAAAATGAACAGAAAGAATGCGCGAATATTTTATACTTTTCTGGTTTAAGTACAAATTTGTTTAAAATCAAGTCCTAACTTGCTTTATCTTAAAGCTTTTTGTTAAGTTTAAGGGCAGATCATAAAACGACATGTGAAATTTGTAGCAAAGAATTATGCGCTCTTGAAATAGCAAGCCGAATTATAACTTATTAACAAGTGTCGAACCAGCTTATTACCATAAACGGGATACCGCAAAAATAAACGTTCGAGTGATGAACTCGTTAAAAATCCCAAAGGAAGCAATGCCATTTTATGGAGTTTACTTCATTGCAATAAAAAAATCGTGAACTCAGAAATTTAGTGACAGAAGAGAGGTGAAATTTCACTTTCAGAGAAAGAGCGAGCTTCAGTAAAAGTGCTGACCGGTTCTACATTTGCACCAAAACAAAACTAAACCATTCGACATCATATGCTCAAAAAGGCTGAACATTTGATGAATAAAATGGCTAAGGGATCCTACTGTGTATGGTCATCGTTCTGAGTTCTCAAGCGGGCAAATAATCGGCCTTCTCTGTTTAGACGAAAGGAGTTTGTCGTACTCCTGGGTCATAATTCATTACCTTTCACCTTATTCATATAAAAGCGTCTGAATGTGGCATATGAACCTCTAGTTTTGCACTATAACTCAAAACTTATGTCAGCAGTAAGCACGATTAAGTGACATATAAAAAACTGAGGCATCACATTGAAGTTGAACTTCCCCTCAAGTCGATTTCAGGCTTTTGGCCTTCGTGTATTCGGTTGTTGTTTTTTATGCAGAATGTACTCAAAACAACGCAGGTTGTTTCTGCGGAATTGTTAAGGCAATCACAAAAGATTGAATTATCAACAAAAACAGTGTTTCAAACAACTTAGAATTGGCGTTAAGTGGCGAACTCATCAACTCTAATTAACGTGGTATCTCGTAATTGATGAACTGCGGAAAACAGGTGAATCACACCGCTTGCTGATTTTTCCTCTCTCCGAAACAAAGCAAGATGACAAGGAACGGTATTCTAGAAGATTCTGGAAATTGTTGCTGAAAATTAAACTAAGTCGTTTATTTGGCAGCGACAATACTATTACTCGAGTTTTGAAATAAAAAGCGCTTTAGAATTAACAAACATTTTTCGTGCAGCTGCGGTTTATGTATAAATGAGCTATCTTTTTCAATATATCAAATCCGATTTTAAAACAATCCTGAGCACAATGGAATTCATTGTTACAGGAAAAAGAAAGTGTTGCTCGATGCTTTAATCTGTTGACTCTTGCCTCAAAATTTCTATCATCATTCACAAAACAGTCTGGTTGTCGATTCAAAATCTAATGCGTAAAGCCATGCTCATTAAACCGTGCATGCGCAGTTATTTGGAGTGTGTGTTGAAACACGTCAGGTACTGAAAATTTGAAGTCACTTGATTTTAATGATCTTAATAGCAGTAATCTCTCTAACTGAAGGAAAAAGTTTATGTTATGTTTAAGAAAAAGGGTATTTTCGAAACTTAAGTGCCGAAATGATGTACAACTTGGCTTATAGAACTTGGCCGAGACTTTGAGTGAGAAAATCAACTATTTCAGTTCTACTACCAACCGATTTTGGCAAAAAAAAAAAAAAAAAAAAGCATGGTTTACTGTTGACCCTCAACATCCGGACTGCCATTTGTTCGATTTAAGTTTCACTCCAATTATTTATATACGAAACTAAAGTTCTCACTTATGTGTCATTTAAAATGGTTACTTTCCAAATCATTAATGAATGCGCAACTTCAGTTTGGCTAACTTAGCTATGTAAGACTTAAATAATTGTTCAAGAGTACGATTTTTTAAATGAAAGAAATCTTTATTATGATTATCATATCAAAAGTGTAAAAATAGTTTTGATATTTACGATCTTGTTCTACATCAGTCTTAATAAAAGTCAATAATCAAAAACAGACCCCTGCATGGTGATTATGACTCCTCCGTCGCTGCGAAGTATAGCCGTAAATTACTGCAACATCAAAGAGAGTGTTTACATTTCGTATAACTGTCAAACCGTTACGAGTTCAGCACAAGACTCGTGAGCTAGCAAATTCGATCTTTAAACAATAGTGATCTCGTGGTTCCATAAATTTTCAACTGAATTCACCGATAAAAATTTTGCATGCAAAAACTTACTTTAGAATGCTTCAGGAAAAAAATAATGCCTAGTGACAAACCAAAAACTCGCGGTCATTATTCTTGCGAATTTTTATATTACTTGACTAATGATTATCATGTTAATTTACGCCTGAGGTTTCCTTGGTGGTAAAGACTCTTGCGTCTGCACAAAGGTCCAGAAATGCACATGTGAAACCAAACGCTTTTTTGACAATTATTTTAAAGTTTATTTTTATTATTAAACTTACACGTCCACTACAACAAAAGCTACAACTTACAAAATGCAATACATTATGCTTACATCACAACATTTCAACTCACATCTATATTTACCCATACCTTTTTTTAATTTACTTTTTTTTATTTTTTTTATTTTTTCGGGTTGTTTGGATTTGCCTCATGGAATCATTGTTTCATTTTGCATAGGTGTCTTAGTTTTCAGAAACTACCCTTTTCCATATTATGGAGTATAGGGTTTTTTCATATTTATTACGTGATTCCTATTTTTTAAAAACGAAAGACTTTTCATGTTCAAATATTTGTTTATCCGAGTCCTGCATTTTTTTAAAAATTTGTTTAAAATTCAAATGTACAACATTAACATGAAGTACTCATAATGCTGTTTACAAACGCGATATTACAATTTGTAGATTACATCGCTCCTCTGCGTGTTCAACGCGGCGTGCCTCTGGAAGGGAAAGAGAACAGAGAAAGAACAAATTAAAAAAACAAGGAAATTCCTTAGAGAGGAAAAGCCTATACATTTTTAACCAAAGGGAAAAAAAAAAGAAAAAAAATTAAGGTAGTGCTACTTATTAAACCAAACGCTTGTAGGTTGGTTCACCAGGAAACCGTCATGTCTTATTGAATTTATGTCTTTACACAATGGGCGAAAAATGGATTTGATAGAAGACAAAATTGATCTAAATACTGATATTAATGCTGTTGCAGTGAGTGAGCCTGAAGCGAACGAACGAGGCGGGCTCTCTTATCGGGAAAATAATACATATTTCTTCGCGAATTGCGGAATTAAGATACGCGTTCTGATCGTCCGTACCCAGAGTCTTTGTTCTTGTAATAAATGTGTGAACAAATTGCTCGTTACAAAGAAGACTAGAACAGAAGCTTGCTGCCACGTTCTCTATTAGAAGTAACTAAACCTGTAACAAAGCTCTGTTTTTTAGTCTTCTGGTTCATCATGTTCGCTTCTTTGATACGTGATAAACTTTATTGCATCTTCGTGAAATACAAATAGGAAAAGCTGTCAGGCTGACCCAAAGTGATAAATGGTCAGGACTCAACGTACAGATCACACTCGGCTTAAGATTCAGAGTCTACTCAAGGACAAAGTATATAAATTCTGTTGTGCAGCTGAGGGTCCAATTTGGAGGTAAACGTGTTGTACCGTCCCTGCTCAAGACCTATTAAGCAGCATTTTTACAGGAAACTAGCCAAGTATTACAATCGGAAGAATTGTACAATAAAAACCGGTGTAATCGGAATAATCGTATAACCGTAACAATAAGAGATTCGGAAGACTCGGAAAATAAGAATCTATAAAATCGGAACAATCAGAAGAATCATTTGGCAAAACACATATTTTACTATTGTTCTATTTAGCCTTATAGTCGTATCCTTCTAATTTTTTAAACTGTGGAAGATCGTGGAAAGCTAGACTCGCTGTTTCGTCTATCTACATTAGACGTTTAGAACTGTTCACGTTTTTAACAAGCAATAAAACGTCTTTTCTTGCATGTTTCTTGCGTTATTTTCTAAATTTAAAATTGAAGATGAGATGGCTACAGAGATTTGAGATTCTGGGTTGTCAAGAGGTTAGAAAAGTGACGTAGGACATCTATTCCAGCGAAGGTAAAAGTTTTGCTAACTTGTTGGTAGTCTATGGGTGTTAGCTTAATCCACTGAGATGTGTTTGTAACTGTTTTTCGTAATATCTAAATTTGTATGTGAGGGGAAAAGCAATTACAAACTAACTTTTCGGGGGATCATTCGGGGTGCCGTTAGTTAAGTTCCACGGTTGTTTTGACACGTTTTGTGAAATCGACCGTGACTTAAAAGGCTGGTTTACACGTCACGGACGCAAGCATAGGCATAAGCGCAAGCATAAGCGCAACAAAACCAACGTGTAAACCGGGGCAGACGCAAGCATAAACGCAAGCACAAGAAAAGGAAATTGTTCGTTTTCCTTGGGCTTTGCGCTTGTGCTTAAGTGTCGTTGAGTCACCTGTGTAAACCAGGACAAGCACAAGTACAAGAAAATAGAGAAGCACTTTTTTAAATTTACAAGTTTACTTGGTTAATATTTTTAAATTAAACTAGGTTAAGTTTTACGTTATTGCAAGTCATTTTTATTTCATACCAGAAATAAAACTTTCGATCGCCCAGCCTGCGCTCTCATGATCACCAGGTTTTGAAACTCGCCTTGCTCTTTCCGCCAGCGAAAGATTTCCCTGACCCAAACCCCTTTTGGCTTTTCTTAAATTGCTCCTTCCCTTCGCCTTCTCCTTTTTCGCAATAGAAGAACAAGCAAAACATCTCCTTATCGCTAAGCATCTCCTCGGCGTCCGCGCTAGAATATTTGTTCACTGCGCCTGCGTATGTCTCCTTGTGCTAATGCTTATCGCAAGTGTAAACAGCTTTGTGCTTGTGCTTGCTCTTATGCACATGTGGCTTATGGAATCGATAACAGATGGTTTCGAGAAACAAACGAAGGGAACATAAAGGTGACAATAAATGACCATGACATATGGACGGCGTTGTATGACCATGACATGTAGATAACGTAGTATGCACATGTGGCCACTAAAATCTGCCGTTATATTTTCTATAAAATTACACTTTCTAGACCTTACAGAAACTAGCAATTGATAACAAACTTTGCAATAATTGGATACGTGCCTCATACGCAAAGGGTTCTGGGGTCGCCAGGGGTCAAACATTGCACGTTGCTGCAAGAATATGTATGGCGGAAAGTTATTCGACGTCCAAAAAAATTATTTTGGAAAGAGATCAACGCTTTTTTCGACACAGTTTTACCAGAAATCGATTTGGGCAATGTTGACACGTGGCAAGTGTAAATTTTGTGTGAATAACCGTGAAATATAAGACAAAATTTGCTGATTAACTTCCTTGCTTGCGTAAAATTTATTGTGAAATGGTCTCAAAATATTACAAAACTAGATGCTTCTGTGAAGCATACACTGGCTTGCCTGTGGTACGTGCTACAGAAAATCAGAAGGCACTGAATTGTGTGGTATTGAAATACAGCATTCCAGTCTCTGAAGAATAACAAATAAAAGAGAAGCGAGAAACATTGGCTTCTGGGCTGACATGTTGATAATTTTCAAGTTCCCTCACAACTTCTTTGCACCACAAGTGTGCCCTATGAGCATCCGAAAACTTTGTAATACTAAACTTAACTGAAGTCAAGCCCTGTTTCGCGGGGTTAGTGTTGGGATGGGAGACCAAAACAATAAACCCCTCATAAAAAACAGAAACATCTGACCGAAAATACTATTAACGCTAACAAATGCGCACTCGGCAGGGTACAGATTCTGTTAGCTTGCTTTATGCAAAACAAATATTGATGAAAAAGCAAATAAATATTGATACACAGTTTTCAGAAAGAGCAGAAGGAAGTTTCCCGGACGGTCGATCGAGAATAAAATATTTACGACATGAAAATAACATTAATTTTGAACCGTGAATATAGAATATAAAAAGTTACGATCAGCGACAAACATTTTGGGAGATTTTTGCTACGTTCAAGTAAATTGCAAAATCGAAAGTGACATGGCCGGAATTCAGCGGGCGCCGTGATTAAGTTACCGCGGCATGTTTACTCGCCAAACAGTGAAGCATCTGTGTCAAATGATGGCAAGATAACGGGTTTTTGTAAGTTTCTTTTTCTGTCAAGTGTTATGAAGTTTGACAATGAAATGAGCGAAGTCAAAACAAAGATCACAATCGCCCAACTCTTGTTTATGCAAAGTCAAAATTTACTCTCCAAGACGCGTACGACGTTATTTATCACCAGGTAATTCCATCATTTTGGAAATAGCAGCTACTTTATTATTCATCTGCGTCACAAGTTTTCACTGATTTTGGGCCTCATTTTGTTGAAACTCAAGCACGCTTCCAACAGGCCTGTGAACCCTTCCTGCTTACAGAGCAATACTAAAAAACGTCTCCCATATCACATTTGAACCTTAA
>NC_090892.1:2773000-2780500 GCF_036669925.1 Montipora capricornis
GATAATGTCAGACATTTACTACAAGATTTTAAACTAATAATTCACATATAATTTTTTTTCAATTTCGTTTTGAATGAATGGAGAGAATTTTCTAAAGAGTTATAATAAGTTGGTTCTTGGAAACTGACAGAAAATTTAGGAAGGTTTGTTCTACAAAAAGGAAGGTGAAAAGAATTTTAATTGTTGAACTTTGAAGGTAAAAGAGAAAAAACATAAGTTTACCCAATTCTAGTTGCCTAATATCGGTAAGTTTTAGTAGCTCTAATTCTTTGAAAATAGGGTCTGAATGAGTATCGAAAGTTCGTAAAGTTGATTTAGAAATAATTCTGATAACTCGCTTTTGCAAAGAGACAAGACGGCGAAGATTGGTTTTGTATGTAGATCCCTGAACAATAATACAATAATGAAGTTAAGGTTAAACTAAACAATAATAAAGAGTTTTTAGACAAGGGTTAGGTAGAAAAAATCTTGCTCTATTGATTTCGAGGTTTTACGAACTACTTGAGAAATGTGCGGTTTTCAAGCTAGATGTTCATCAAGGACTGCACCGAGGAAGACCGTTTCCTTAACCTATTCGATTCTTTGTTCCTTTTTGCTTATTTGCATTGGAAATGACGTAAATTTTGTTTTCTTCAGGTTTAAGGAGAGTTTGTTTGCCTTAATTTTGGTTTTATCAACGGAGTTGATAATGTAAATTGGCCACCGTACAGAGATTCTAAAAGCTGACGTTTCGAGCGTTAGCCCTTCGTCAGAGCGAATCGAGGGATTATGGGTTACGTGTAGTTTTTATAGTAGAGTAGGAGCTACGCTATTGGTGGTAACATGGCAACGTGAAAAATAGGAATATATTAGTTAAATGAAAAGCGTTCGTTAATACCGTGGGGATTAAGGGTGCCGATTTGAAAGATGAATTTTTGTTCCAGATTCTTGCGACTTTCCGTCGTACCTAGATGTAGGGAAAGGCCGCAGATAGCCATGTGTTTTTTGGAGTGGTTAGGCAGATTGAAATGGCGAGCGACTGGCTTGGATGCATCCTTGTCATTCTTCTCAACATCGCGAAGGTGTTCGCGGAATCGGTCACCTAGTCGTCTACCTGTCTCACCAATGTATAATTTATTGCATAACGTGCAGGTTATGCAATAAATGACATTTGCGGAGGTACATGTGAAACGATCGGTGATCTTAACAGATCGCTTAGGTCCCGATATCTTGCTAGTGTTAACAATGAAAAGACAAGTATTGCATCGTGAGCGCGCGCATTTGAAAGTGCCGGGTTGCTCGTTAGTTTTGAGCGCGCTTCTAACTAAAAAGTTGCCTACGTTTTTGTCGCGTTTGAATGAAATAAGTGGAGGTTGCGAAAAGATTCTACCAGTCTCGGGATCATTTTGGAGTAATTTAAAATTACTAAGAATGATGCTTTTGACTGCGTGATTATGAGGATGGAAAGTGAGGGTGAATGGAATTCTGTCATTCTTATCTTTTTGTGACGTTTGTAGTGATGACTGTTGATCAAATTGTTGGGCGCGATGATGGCCCGCTTTGACCACAGAGACAGGATAGCCACGTTTTTCGAAGAACTGGCACATCTCCTCTGATTTGCTGGAAAAATCGGAGTCATCACTACATAGACGTCGAAGTCTAAGAAATTGAGAATAAGGGATGGAGTTTTTGACATGTGATGGATGTGACGATGAATACAACAAATAACTGTGTGAATCAGTAGGTTTGTAGTGCACACTAGTACATAGCACGTTGCCTCTAATAGAAACGTTGATATCTAGAAAAGCCAATGAAGTTTCCGAAATTTCCCAGGTATATTTAAGAGCCGGATGAAAAGAGTTGACGGAGGTTATAAATTGATCGAGTTCTTCTCTGCTGGATGAAATAGCGCCGATGCAGTCGTCGATGTAACGGCCGTAGAGTTCAGGTTTGGGGCCGTTGTACTGACTAAAAAATTGGTGTTCAACATATCCTACAAAAAGATTGGCATAGCTAGGTCCCATTCTTGTGCCCATCGCTACACCATTAATTTGTTTGTAATAGTTGCCGGCGAATGAAAAACAATTAAGCGTTAAAACTAGTTCGGCAAGGCGGAGGAGCGTTTCCGAGCTAGGTTCTTTGACAGTGCGTTGATCGAAAAAGTGTTTAAGTGCTTGAAGACCTTCGCTATTAGGAATGACTGTGTATAGAGATGTAATGTCCATGGTGAAAATAAGTTTGTCTTGGCCGGAGAAATTGAAATCGCGGAAAATTTGTAGTGCGTGTGTACTGTCTTTAATGTATGATGGCAAAGATTTGACGATAGGCGTCATAATCCTGTCTAAGTAGCTAGAAATGAGTTCGGTGGGGCAACTACAGGCAGAAACTATAGGGCGACCTGGGTTGTTGGGTTTGTGAATTTTAGGCAAGAAGTAAATGCACGAAGTTCTAGGGGTGTTGATGATGAGATTAGTGGCAGTGTCCGGTAATTCTTGATTAACTATAAGATTTTGAATGGTGTCTTTGACAAGTTTTTGATTGTTGGAAGTGAGATCTTTAGGGATTTTGGCATAAAACGAGGTATCCGAAAGTTGCCGCAAAGCTTCTTTTTGGTAAAGGTCGGACCGCCAAACAACTACCGCGCCGCCTTTGTCGGCCGATTTGACAACTATGTCGTTGCGTTTACTAAGATTTTTAAGCGCCGCCCACTCTTCCGAGGAAAGGTTGGAAAATTTAGTGTTGCGATTGAATTTAAGTTTGTGAATGTCGTGACGGCATTTTTTGGTGAAAAAATCTAAAGAGGCAAATTGTCCCTCTGGGGGAGTCCATTTGGATTTGCGAACTAGAAGTGTTTCAAAAATATCTTTATTAGAAGTGTCCGAATCATGCTCTTTGTCGTGAAAAAAGGCTTTTAACTGAACGCGGCGAAGGAATTTTTCGACATCTTGCTTAATAGAAAATTCGTTGGTGCGTTTGGTAATAGGGACAAAATTTAGGCCCTTACTGAGAACAGATTTCTCTGAGTCAGTAAGCGGAAGATTTTCTGGAATTGTAATTACGGTATTATGGCTATGCAATGTAGTGTCGTCGGTAATTTGCGGACCTATTAATTGTTGAAGTTTTAGAGTCTTGGTTTGGTGTAAATGGTCAAACAGTCCAGAATTAAGTTGTCGGATTTTAGCGCGAATCGATTGTACTAAAATTGCTGGACAGATTTTGGAAAGTTCGGAGCGACAATGAAGAATTTGTTTGTCAAGTGCGATTCGTTTTTGGCACATAGCTCTAATTGTGATCCTCATAATATTACGTGAAAAAGAATTTTGCGCACATCGAATTTGGTGAAGATACTGATTTGAGTGAGAGAATGTAGCCGGATGAAAGTTCGAGCGAAAACCTTTAGGAATGACTTTAGAATTGAGGCAACGGCCGATGAAGTTGATGTGACTACAAAACCTAGTTTTGGCGAAAATGAGAGTGGCAAAACGGAAAGCTAAGTTAAAAGAGCATGATTCGGACACTTCTAATAAAGATATTTTTGAAACACTTCTAGTTCGCAAATCCAAATGGACTCCCCCAGAGGGACAATTTGCCTCTTTAGATTTTTTCACCAAAAAATGCCGTCACGACATTCACAAACTTAAATTCAATCGCAACACTAAATTTTCCAACCTTTCCTCGGAAGAGTGGGCGGCGCTTAAAAATCTTAGTAAACGCAACGACATAGTTGTCAAATCGGCCGACAAAGGCGGCGCGGTAGTTGTTTGGCGGTCCGACCTTTACCAAAAAGAAGCTTTGCGGCAACTTTCGGATACCTCGTTTTATGCCAAAATCCCTAAAGATCTCACTTCCAACAATCAAAAACTTGTCAAAGACACCATTCAAAATCTTATAGTTAATCAAGAATTACCGGACACTGCCACTAATCTCATCATCAACACCCCTAGAACTTCGTGCATTTACTTCTTGCCTAAAATTCACAAACCCAACAACCCAGGTCGCCCTATAGTTTCTGCCTGTAGTTGCCCCACCGAACTCATTTCTAGCTACTTAGACAGGATTATGACGCCTATCGTCAAATCTTTGCCATCATACATTAAAGACAGTACACACGCACTACAAATTTTCCGCGATTTCAATTTCTCCGGCCAAGACAAACTTATTTTCACCATGGACATTACATCTCTATACACAGTCATTCCTAATAGCGAAGGTCTTCAAGCACTTAAACACTTTTTCGATCAACGCACTGTCAAAGAACCTAGCTCGGAAACGCTCCTCCGCCTTGCCGAACTAGTTTTAACGCTTAATTGTTTTTCATTCGCCGGCAACTATTACAAACAAATTAATGGTGTAGCGATGGGCACAAGAATGGGACCTAGCTATGCCAATCTTTTTGTAGGATATGTTGAACACCAATTTTTTAGTCAGTACAACGGCCCCAAACCTGAACTCTACGGCCGTTACATCGACGACTGCATCGGCGCTATTTCATCCAGCAGAGAAGAACTCGATCAATTTATAACCTCCGTCAACTCTTTTCATCCGGCTCTTAAATATACCTGGGAAATTTCGGAAACTTCATTGGCTTTTCTAGATATCAACGTTTCTATTAGAGGCAACGTGCTATGTACTAGTGTGCACTACAAACCTACTGATTCACACAGTTATTTGTTGTATTCATCGTCACATCCATCACATGTCAAAAACTCCATCCCTTATTCTCAATTTCTTAGACTTCGACGTCTATGTAGTGATGACTCCGATTTTTCCAGCAAATCAGAGGAGATGTGCCAGTTCTTCGAAAAACGTGGCTATCCTGTCTCTGTGGTCAAAGCGGGCCATCATCGCGCCCAACAATTTGATCAACAGTCATCACTACAAACGTCACAAAAAGATAAGAATGACAGAATTCCATTCACCCTCACTTTCCATCCTCATAATCACGCAGTCAAAAGCATCATTCTTAGTAATTTTAAATTACTCCAAAATGATCCCGAGACTGGTAGAATCTTTTCGCAACCTCCACTTATTTCATTCAAACGCGACAAAAACGTAGGCAACTTTTTAGTTAGAAGCGCGCTCAAAACTAACGAGCAACCCGGCACTTTCAAATGCGCGCGCTCACGATGCAATACTTGTCTTTTCATTGTTAACACTAGCAAGATATCGGGACCTAAGCGATCTGTTAAGATCACCGATCGTTTCACATGTACCTCCGCAAATGTCATTTATTGCATAACCTGCACGTTATGCAATAAATTATACATTGGTGAGACAGGTAGACGACTAGGTGACCGATTCCGCGAACACCTTCGCGATGTTGAGAAGAATGACAAGGATGCATCCAAGCCAGTCGCTCGCCATTTCAATCTGCCTAACCACTCCAAAAAACACATGGCTATCTGCGGCCTTTCCCTACATCTAGGTACGACGGAAAGTCGCAAGAATCTGGAACAAAAATTCATCTTTCAAATCGGCACCCTTAATCCCCACGGTATTAACGAACGCTTTTCATTTAACTAATATATTCCTATTTTTCACGTTGCCATGTTACCACCAATAGCGTAGCTCCTACTCTACTATAAAAACTACACGTAACCCATAATCCCTCGATTCGCTCTGACGAAGGGCTAACGCTCGAAACGTCAGCTTTTAGAATCTCTGTACGGTGGCCAATTTACATTATCAACTCCGTTGATAAAACCAAATTTTTGTATACTACTTCCCCACCGACGCAGCACCACAGTTTCTTTGGAAACTACCCCTTCATTGTTTGCCTTAAACCAAGCGGATAATTCATTAAGGACGGTGCCTACTATTGTCATTGCGCATTTTTGCGCAGTTTGAAACTATCGGGAGGAAATAGATCCTAGTAGTAATAGTAAGTACTCTTGGTATCCGAAAAGAAAATTGGGGGTAACCATGCATTTTCCAGAGATAACTAATCTTCAATTTGAGAAAGAACGCCATACATTGCTTTGTATTTTAAAGCTTTTTACAAATATTACTCATGAATTATCTTTGAAAATTGCCTGGTTACACCCCATTTTCTGTTGGGATTTCAATAACACTTGTAACGATCATCATTTCCTGCATAATCATAAACCGGGGCAAAAATATCTTTGAATTAGTAGGCACCGTCCTTAAGTTCGGAATTAAGTGAGGCTACCAAGTAGAGTGACAGGATCCTGTCGCTGCGACTTGTCGCCTAGTGTGTCTCGGCCTTTAAAATCCCTGCAATCCCCTTCATCATGGCCAGCATATATTCTCTCTTCGCGAGAAGATGAACGGAAAGGACCCTACTCACAGGCTATCTTGAGTGGGTGATATTTTTCATTCCATTGGCCCATTCAGTAACTAGACTTACAGTCATACGGGCCCAGACTATAAACAATAATTACCAATAATAATTCTACTACTAGTAAATACGAAAAGTCGTACCGAGGAAATTACCTTGATAATCTCTTGGCTACAACTGATGTTTTTTTCTGAAATGGAAAAGTCTTGTTTTTTAAACCCAGGAACGTGCTTTTTTACTCCTGTGATCGGCGGATGGATTGCGGACACGTTTGTTGGGCGATACAATACCATATTTGGATCTTCTCTTCTTTACGTAGTTGGAACTGTTGTCCTCACAGTGACTACTTATAACTACCAACCAACCTACGCTATAAGAACATCTAATAAAGAGAGATTTCTTGCCGTGTCGCTTATTCTCATTTCCATTGGAACAGGAGGAATCAAGGCAAACGTATCGTCAATGGGAGCAGACCAAATAGAGGACGAAGGACCGGAAATGGTTCAGAAATTCTTTGACTGGTTTTACTGGTTTATCCAAATTGGATCATTCCTTGCCTGCACGATTGTAGCTTACGTTCAACAGGAAGTGTCGTTTTTCTAAGGCTATCTAATAACTGCGGTCTCTATGGCCTTGGCAACCATTCTACTGCTTCTCGGGAGAAATCACTACATTGTTTACCCCTCAAGGGGCAGTTATTTAGCAGACACGTTTAGAATTATAGCTAGTAACGTAAAGAAAAAACTGTATGGTATAAAATGTGAGGTTCAAGATCACTGGCTTGACGGTGCTAAGACGTCTAAAGGAGGGGATTTTCCTGACGATAAGGTGGAAGGAGTTAAATGTGTTGTCCGATTGATGCCAATTTTTGTAACCTTTATTGTTTACTGGACAATATTTGGACAGGTGAGTTATGTGTTTAAGAAAATTTTATTCCTAAGTGGAAAGTAACAACAACAACAACAAATAGTTTATTTGTACCAGGCGGAAATAGAGATACATTACATAAGGACCCATAAGTAATAGACTTAAGAAAGGTACAAATATGCCCCCTAGGAGATAACTAAGAAGCTATCTAACTAGGAGGTAGTCTAAAGTTTTAAGTTGTGCAAACTTCAAATGCGGAGAAACAAAGCTGAACCTTTGTTGCACTATCGCCGAACGAGGAAGCTGATCATAAACCTACAGCTACGACAATTTCTGCCGGAACATCACTTGGGAGA
>NC_090892.1:2790500-2803000 GCF_036669925.1 Montipora capricornis
CGCCAATGTAGCCTCCCATGCAGAGGTTCTTAGGGCTTCGTCACGAGTTCCTCCCCCACGAACGTCTGCTGAAACGAAAAACCTCTTCCGTTTAACGGCTGCTAAGTTTGCCCACTATTTCAAGACACCAATCATTATTGACCAATAATATTGTGTTGTGCCTAGCCAATCACATGCTGCGAAAGAATGCCATACAAAACACGAGTTTACCCAAAACTGGAAAACGGCCTCTGACTGGTCCGAAATCGACGAACTGAGGTGATTTTTCGTTTCAGCAGACCTTAGTGGGGGGGCCTAACGAAGCCCTAAGAACGTCTGCGTGAGAGGCAAATAACAATGGCGAAATACACAAATACGGATGGCAAAAAAAAGCAGAGAGAGAAATGAGAGATTTATTACGTCTGTCATCCAACATGGATGCGATCATCAAAAATTCAAATCGGCTATTCTTTTCCATCATTTGTCCACATCATCAGAATTTGAACCAACTCGGTCATTTTCGCCAGCAGTCTGTGACAAATCTTCTTCCTGAATGTGGTGTTCATGGTCGGCGTAGCGATACCTCAACGCTAATAGCAGAAAAACAGCCGCATTTACCAGCATCAAACCAGCCAATAGAAACATGTAGTCTTCCAGCGTACCCTTGTTGAGGTTATCAGGATACCACTGACCATCAGATGCTTTCTTCACAATGGAGGCCAGTGCTGATGCAAGATAATAACCGAACCCAATCATTGCCAGGCACAAACCCATAACCACGCCGCGCAATTCGGCAGGGGACTGGGAATAAGCGAATTCCAAACCTGAAAAACAAAACATATTCAATTGCAAACTGATGGAACAGATGATGACGCAGTCTCTAATATCCGCCATGGCCAGATGACAAGTAGTCAGTATTAGTCACCGGTAACCTCTCTGCCATGCAATAGGCCAGGTCACCAAGCAATCAAAGTGCGTTAAATTTTGAACACCATATAAATAGTTTACATTCTTTTTAATTAATACCTATATTCTTCTAAAATAATTTCGTAATTCGCTTATTTCTAAAGGCGATGATTTTATTGATAAACTAGACTTTAACTAAAAAAAAATTACAACAAAAACAACAGAGCCGACTTGTCAAAACAATACAGCTGCCTCCTCGTGATACCGGTCGCCTCTATTAACTCTGATGAAATCAGAGGTTGCAAAAGATTGCGTGGTATGGCCTGTTGTCATCACTTACGTCAACAAATGAAGTTGAGACGATTCAATCACGAAATTCCCCTTTAAGTCTTAATTCAAAGTACCCAATTACAGAAATAAGCTCATTTAAAAAGCTATGACTATAACTATTATTTACTACTAAACAGTCGATGTCAAGGTTATTTTTAGCCAAGAATCTTCTTGAGGAGTAAGGTTTGAGGGACGCCGGCTTATGTGATATTTTTCAGGGACGGCAAAGTGAGGTGGTAGTTGAGGAGAGCGGATAAGCGGACACTTCGTGAAATTTGTCATAGAGGACGTGCATCTCATCTTTCTGTATTTATGAACAGATCTGGCCTCGGTTGTTCAAAAGGTCGATAACGCTATCCACCGGATAAATCACTATCCACCGGATAAACACTTGCAAAAGCAATTGCGTTATCCACTGGATAGTGATTTATCGAGTGGATAGCGCTATGCACCCTTCGAACAACTGGGGCCTAAATTCAGTTGTCATAGAGATTCTACAATTGTACCTGTGACTGACACCAAGGCCTCACTTGTTCCTTGTAGAATATATTGCGGCACTTGATAAAAAACACTCATACTAGAGGCATTGACCTGCTTGTCAAAAACGTCCTGCTTGATCGCCCCATGAGTCTCGAGAATGTGTTTTCTTTCAATTTCAATGATTCCCGCCATTACAACTGAACCAGCTGCAAAGAGAAGTCCAACACCGATTCTGCGCAGTGGGGTAAACTCAAAACCAAGACGACGAAAGCCTGGGAAAATAACTCGGTCCATAAAAGGAATCAAAAGAAGCAATGAGACGTTTTCAAAGAGGCTTAGTGAAGCTACTGGGAATGATATCTTATCAGTGACTTTTAACTTCATGTAAGAACCTTGCAGCAGATACGTAGTTAAACCCTAAAAACAAAGAAACAAAAAAACATTCAAAGATGAGTGTACTCTAGGAAAAGAGTCTCCGTTAATATTTATCTGCTTTTAGGGAATTGTAGGATCGGACATGCAATTAAAGAAACTGCATCAGGCGTGTCTCGACCGTTTGCAGCGATTTTAAGGAGAGTGTCGTCATCGTTGTAGTCAAATCAATCATATTACTTTGACTAATCAAAACAAACGCAGACAATGAAATGAGGCAGTCATAGGTCTGAAGAATCGCAAACCGCCTGCGCCAAGTGTGGGGAAACTGTGGCAAAAGCCAGTCAGACTTGGCTTTTCGTCTACCTCGGAAGGATTAATCATAAGACTCTGGCAAAGAAACTTTATGACCCCCCTAGCTACGCCCTTGATTCGTGAAGATCGCTCCAATTAGCCGCTTGCTATGTTGTGAAGGGAGACTGCTAGCAGCTCCTGCAAAGTCAATCTTGCCGAGTCAATCATGATTTGTCACGCAATCGGGAAAAATTGCAGAAAGCGTCCATCAGCTGATTCTCTAGATAGCTTAACAAAAGACACCTTTGACTCGACAAGCGCGCGCCTTGACTTGCACTGCTAGCAGTTTATGTTGAAGGGCAGTGACATGTTCCAACGAAATCTGTTTATGGTGGATCTCTAGAACGCTCAGTCCGCGTCGGGAGGGGGGGGGGGGGGGGAGAAGAGGAGGGGGAACTCTTGGTTTAGTGCGTTTGTTAAAGTAACATAATCAATCCTTTTTTACAAGGCTAATCACCGGCGTGATGTTCAGATGTGGTCTTCACTGTAGATATATCATCTGCCTCCTCGTTCGGCGATAGTGCAACTAAGATTTCAGCCTTGTACCTCATTCTCGTCACCAGAGCCTCGGATCGACCCAAGGCTCTAGCAAACTCTCTGTAGGAGAACATGCGCCGTGGGGTTCTTATAGCCAAAAAATTGGCAATTTGAACCTTACGGCGCCTGCTCACTGCTCGTGCTAACATGAAAATGCACCAATTAGAGACGCTTTTGATTGTTCTTCACGAAAACCAACGAGAAAACATTTCGTTTCAGGGTTCCCCAGAGCTCTTCTCTCCCTCAGTCAAGAGAAGAGCTCTGGGGTCGAGATTGCCTTGTACCTCTGCAAGTTTGAACAACAAAAAATCGAAATCAAAGACGTCTCTAGCACACGACTTACCTGTCCAAATATTGTCCAGTAAAATATAAATGTTAAGAAAATTGGCATCAATTGGACAACGCATTTAACTCCTTCCACCTTATCGTCAGGGAAATCCCCTCCTTTTGTTATCTTCGCACAATCAAGCCAGTGAAATTGAGCCGGATATTTTATACCACAGAGTTTTGTCTTTACGCCACGAGCAATAATTCTAAACGTATCTGCTAAACAACTGCCCTCTGGGGGATGAACAATGTAGTGATTTCTCCCGAGAAGAAGAAGAATAGTTGCCAAGGCCATGGAGACTGCGGTTATTAGGTAGCCGTAGAAAAAGGACACTTCTTGCTGAACGTAGGCAACGACCGAATAGGCAAGGAATGCCCCGATCTGAATAAACCAGTAAAACCAGTCAAAGAACTTCTGAACCATTTCCGCTCCTTCTTCCTCAACTTGGTCCGCTCCCATTGGCGATACGTTTGCCTTAATTCCTCCAGTTCCAATGGAAATGAGAATAAGCGACACCGCAAGAAATCCCTCTTTATGAGAAGTGTTCAGAGCGTAGGCTGAAGGGTAGTTATAAGTAATCAATGTGAGGACAACAGTTCCAACTATATAAAGAAGAGAAGATCCAAATATAGTGTTGTATCGCCCAAGCAAAGTGTCTGCAATCCATCCACCGATCACAGGAGTAAAGAAGCATGTTCCTGAAATTTAAGAACAAGATTTTTCTATGGCACAACTCATTGACTTAGCTTATAAGAATAGGTACACACGCGGATAGACCTATTCGGCTAACTCTTCAAATCTCTCGGGGTTAAGATTCTCTGTCTATTGAACGTGGATGACAATGAAGCGTTCACATTTAAATGATATGGAAATACTTGGAACAGAACGTTTTATTCCCAAAGGATTTGAATTTGGTACAACGTTGAAATTGAGTCAGGAGAATTTTTCTATTTCTCTTGGGACATAAAGATGTCCCAAGAGAAATCGAAAACAATGCATATGCAATTTTTGGGGGGTAAAAGAGGTGTATTATGAGATATGAGAAAGTAGAGAATTTCGATACTTTCCTCAATAAGTTAAGTGCACAATCAGGCGTGAGGCCCTACTTGTTTTTATATGTCGGGAAAATCCCAGACGATCAAGGATTTCGCAGTTTCCCGACCGTCCCTGATTTTGCCGACATAACTGAAAATCGCCAGACGCTTGTCCCAGATAAATGGAAAGTGCGCCAAACCAACAGTTCGTCAAACCTTGAAACTTGCAATTTAGAGGATTGGTAACGAGCTGAAACCATCGCCGACGTCTCCGACAGCACAAATTAGAGTTTTCGTATGTCGGGAATGATCGCCGACGATCGCAAAAATCTGGGACACGCCGGGAAAATAGAAACGCTTCCTATTTTCCCGCTTCGCCCCCGACCATCCCAGATTATCGGGGATGCCTACGATTTATGGTTTTCATTAGTCGGCAAAATATGGGAAGATGGGAAACTGCGAAATCCCCGATCGTCTGGGATTTTCCCGAAATATGAAAACTAGGCTTTAGGGGTTATAAGGATATGGGATATTTAGGCAAAAAATTACAGGAATACGAGATATTTTGGGGGAAAATTAACCGGGTACAGGATATTTAAAGACGAGATTATAGCATACCGAGCATCAAATTTTGTCAGAATAAATTGGTTCGTTGGTCAATAAAAAAGGCACAAAAAATGAGAAGGATGGTTACAAATGAGATTATTCGTATTTTTCCATCAAATATTCACAATATCTTACTTACTCCGTATGGCTGTTATAGCCGGGGAGTGGGTTGTGAGGCGAGAACTGCGAGAGGGCGTCCGCCGAGTGGGTCGACCGATGCTGCGCTACAAGGACGTCATCAAGCGAGACTTGCGATCTGCACTAATCGACATCAGTGCATGAGAGGACATCGCCAATCACCGAGACACATGGCGGCAAAGTGTCAAAGCGGTGGTTTCAAAGGCGGAAGCGAACGCTAGAGTCCAGGCTACATGCAAGGGAGCAGCGAGGAAAGAACGCGCAGTCTCTGCGCGCGATTCCACAGGGCACGTCTGCACCACCTGCAACAGAGGCTGCCACTCCACGATCGGACTACACAGTCATACAAGATCCTGCCCAAATCCCCAGCGCTACCCATCGCCTCTTCGAGACGAGGATGCCACTACTACTACTACTACTAGTACTACTACTATCGGCCTCTCCAGAGAGAACGCAACGCCCATTAAAATTGCTACACACCATCTAGTACCCAAACATATTACGCACAATGACGTCAACAGTACCAACTGGTGGTAACCAGTAGCCAGGGCCTCAAGTGTGTTATCAAAACCTACGAGCACGTTATCTTGAATTATAAAACGGTGCGAGTGAACTCTTCGCAGGACGCCTTCTCACTTGCCCCACAAAGTATCAGGTCTTTTCTGTCCAAGGTGCTTTAAGTAGCATTTTGAGTTAAAAAAACAGGCACTTAAATGTTCAAAAACTTTCTATGGTTAAAGAGTAGAGTGGTTTGGTTTCTACGTTCCTTTCTTACGACGGGTAATTTTGAATCGATGCCATGAAGAGACCCTGGCTTTACACAGGACGTAACTAATCAATAGTTTCTATACTCGATAGAAATCGAACATAATCGATCGTAATGGATTCTAATTAATCGACTAATATCGAAAATCGATACAAATCCAATGTCTGCATCCTTGTCATTGTCGACTTTGATCGATTTTTGTAATTTCGTATCGATTTTATCGATTTGTTCGAAAAGTATCGAAAAGAAAATGGACGAAGATCGCACTTTTGTTGAGTATTCAGTTTTTTTCTAGAGAAAAAAAAAACAAAAGTAACAACCATTGGAGAAAGAAGTAACATCGTCTTTAGTCATATTTAAAGGCGACTCGAGCGTCGCACCGGTATCGTGAGGTCACGGGTTCAAATCCCCTTGAAGTCCTGAATTTTTCAGGCTTCTCTACGCAATTGCAAAAATTGCGTTCACAACTGCGAAGATAATAGCTTCACTTGATTTCATATTCGCAGTTCATATATGACCCAACTCATATATCATTTCATCGTTGATTCATTCCTCACGGGAACATTAGAACCCAAAATGACCAGTTCCCAGCGTCAGTGGCTTCATAGCTCAGTTGGTTAGAGCGTCGCACCGGTATCGCGAGGTTACGGGTTCAAATCCCGTTGAAGTCCTGAATTTCTCAGGTTTATCTACGCAATTGCAAAAATTGCGTTCACAACTGCGAAGATCATAGCTTCACTTGAATTCATATCCGCAGTTCATATATGATCCAATTCATGTATCATTTCATCGGTAAAACAACATTTATACATTCCCTTTTCACTGTCAAATATATGTGACAAATTTGTCTATTTTGGAAAATCCTCAGAAATTTCTGGCCATCGTAGCAGTACAGCGATCATTGTTTTTGCATGTATGGCGAAGAACTATAGAGAAGATGTTGGCAGTTATCAACCGTTCCGTTTACTGTTTAGTCCTTTTGTTCATTGCAAATTCCTTGGAAGTTTTCATTAGTAGAACACTCGACGAAGGGAAATTTGAAGTGAACGACCCAGTGGCAGTGGAACGCGTCCTAGACACACTGCGAGTTTAACTTTATTGTTACGCCAGGGAAATTAATGAACCCATTCCTTGAAAGGGTTTGTGATAAGAGCATATTCAGGCAAGCAAAGTTGTACATTTCAACACAAAAACATCAGATTACATTTATTTGGAAATGTCATTTTTATTGTGAGTAGCAACTGCGGAAATGAAATATTTGAATCAAAACAAGTGGCCATTCATTCATTTGAATGACTTAGCTTTTTTGTTAGTGTCTTTAGCACTGAAGTGCCAAAATGTAGTTGTGAGGCGCTGAGGGAAGTGTGTTTCCTCTGTTTACCACTAGAGTTCCCGCTTTTGTGCCTCGATTTCGAACTTCTTGTGACGCCTGGAAATGTCGAGGCTTCCTCACTGCAATCGCTGTCGCCTGGATCGCTCGAAGTGAGATAGCTAAGTCGAATGAACGATGAAATAATATATGAAATGGATCATATATATAAATGAACTGCGGATATGAAATCAACTGAAGCTATGATCCTCCCAGTTATGAACGCAATTTTTGCAATTGCGTAAAGAAGCCTGGAAAATTCAGGACTTTGGGGTTTGAACCCGTGACCTCGCGATACCGGTGCGACGCTCTAACCAACTGAGCTATGCAGCCACTGACGTTGGGATGACCGTTGGGAGCTGGTCATTTGTGGGTTCTAATGTTCCCGTGAGGAATGAATCAACGATGAAATGATACATGAGAGAGAGCAGAGTCGTATTCTTCCGCCAACGAGCCATTTGAAACCGCCTTTTTGGAATCTATCTCCCACTTCGGATTTTCGATAAAAATATACGATTTTCCTTGCTTCGCAAACTCGCTTTCGCCCCCATTTTGAATTTCTTGTGATCAATTTCTTGTAATCAAGAGCGCCTATTGATTTTGCGGACGTTTCGGGAAACAGATTTCCGTTTCTGTGACATCTAAAAATAACTTAAGGACGTTAGCGCTAATTGTTTGTGCGCAACTTTTCGGCGCAGGTAACGCGACTGTATGTGTCACGCATTACTTCAAGCATTAGTCCGGCGAAAAAAACGCCGGGGAAAAGAAATGGCACATTTTTACATTTTTTCCAATTCATCATGAAACGTTAAAGAGAAAGGACCAGGAGGCTGAAAAAGGTCGCTAATCGAGTAGTGGTTGAAAGTTTTGAAAACTTGAGGAAGGTTAGTTTTAGTCTTCGACGTTGCGTAAATTTAATAGGGTTGGTTTTCTACGACCTTACGAACTTCTTAGTTCAAAATGAATGCATGTTTTTGAAGTTCTTTTCCTTTACTTCATGAAAATAGACCAGAATTATCTTCTCTTCCTAATCCACTTTCACTAATTCCTATTTCACAAAAACCACACTCCAGAAGATGAGCATGACGGCAATGGAAAGATTATGATTCAAACCACTAACCAAATAAAGATAACGCCTGCTTGAAACTTCTTTGCTATGCTCGAGAAAAAATGTCTTCCTTTCATCGATTTAGCCTGTCTTGGGTTCCAGTCCTTCCCTGACAGGTCACGCAAATCGTGACAAACGAAATTTTCCAAGAGCTTCGCAACATCACCTCGATTTTACTCAATGTAAGAAGTTATCTTGTTTAAAATTTTCCCTCCTTTTGTCCTGAATTTCTAAAGTGGTAACAACGGGTAGCGCCCGCGAAAACGCTCGTTAAGATTTAACTACTGTTTACGACATCGCTAGCGGCATTCAATTATCTAAAAAACCTACTCCTATATTTCTATGCACAGAAACCTTCACTCTTAACATATTATTTTTACGAATTTTGACGGATGAGTAGATGAGGCTACATTTCTTTATTATGACCCATCTATCGAAATTAGGATATTTTCTCTTGCCTTTTTCTCCGAAACAAAGTCGGTGACCCTCCAATTTTGGAATAAGCAATTTATGACCTAATTTCAGGCGAGAAATGAAACAAATTTCAATGTGGAAAGATTTTCGCGCGAACGTCCTTAACTGAAATTCACATATCCCAAGGGCCAAACTAGGGGTCCTCTTCTCTGTCCCTCATTTTCTCTTGTTATGATTATCATGGAAACATTTGATTGCCAGCCACTTAAATTTTACCTTCGAAATATGAAAATATGTCGTTGAGGGGCACGTGTGACTGATAACCGCTATTATTTAGTTTCAGGTTACTAAAATGTTGAACTTTACCTTGAAAAGCCAAAGCGATCGTACTGGGTAATGGAGAGGCCAGATTGAGGACATCTTTGCAATAAAAAATCAGATTGGCCACTACACCGTAGAACGTCAAACGCTCGCAAAGCTCCACAAACAGAATGCAAACAACCACCAGAAACTTCTTCCTTGATCGTTGCCCCGAGATTAAGTGTCCTTCTTCAGATATTGGTTTTGAAAAACGGCCTTCGCTGTTCTCATCGTGGACTAATAATGGTGAATTATCAGCTCCTTGTGCCATTTTGGAGGCCTGCGGAGAGATAATCATGAACTTACATTATTATAAGTAGATGCAGCTGCAGATGTTAGCGAAATATCTTCAGGAGAAACACAAAAATGTAATTTAAATCTGACCTCTTGCGTGACGGGGGCACGTGCTAGCAATGTATTTAAGGTTAAGCGAATTCTTCTGAGTTGAACGCTCTAGCCAGGCTCTATGTTTGTCATTTTAAGGTTGGTTCGCTTTAGTAACAACAAACCGATTCAGGAAACCATTATTTTGTTGGACTTTTGCGGAAGTTCAAGATCTCAGATATCACTACTAGTCTTGTGACTGTCGCCTGATCACTTTATTTTGACGTCATCTCTAAATGAACAAACGCGTGCAAGCAGAACGAGAATCGAAGTTCGCCGTGAAAACGACTGAAGCAGGCATACACAACAAATCAACGGTATAGACTTTGATGACATGAATAGCGCGGAGAGTGGTGTTTCAATAGGCATAGGTTCACCACATAAGCTCAGTAGTCATCAAGTGGTACGAGTCATTCCATCAGTTCGTCTCATTTGAAGTTTAGAAACCGTAACGTAATAACCAAACTGTTTACTGACCTCTGATCGAAATTTCAACACTAAAACAGAAGCCGGATGGAAAGACAGAAACAATAATTCAATTGCTGAATTCTTATCAGAGGCAGACTCCTAGCTGAAGGTGTATACTTCCTCGTACCCAGTTCTTCGAATGAAATGTACGGAAAAGGCAAATTCACAGTGACGTCTTCAAATTCTAAAAAATCGCAAGGTGTTTTTAATTTTTAAATTTTTATCTACAGGAGGTTAAAGATGACCTAGAAAGAGGCTCTGACAGGAGTGGGAGTGGGCAGGGGGGGGGGGGGGGGTGTCCAGTGTCGCTTGGCTGAATTTTAAAATCACTCGAGTCGGGGTTTAATCGGCTCATTTTCGGCCTTGACGTCACTGTCGGAATTTTGCTGGGAGAGGATGTCTTTTGTCGGAATTTCATTTTATGTGCTGTCGCTACTTTTTGGGCCATGTCGCTTGTCGGAATTTACCCTGTCAGGGCCTCTAGAAATCAATCTTTTTTCAAGTTTCCAGTTCTATAACGTCATTCGTTTCGAAACTACAGCATTTGTCACCTTGCGTGACACAATGATACAAAGTTGTTTGTTTGAAAAAAAATGTCTGTGCCTATGAGCATTTCAAGTTCTTTAGGAGATGTGTTCATACACATGTGTTTTATCTCATGAGCGAAAAGTAAGCACTTTCATTGCTAAGTGAATTCCAGATGTTCGTGTTGATTTCTGGCCGTCTTATTGCACAACGGTGGTGCACTAACATGGCTGCTCCATACAAAACTTCTAAAAAGTTGTATGAAACGTTTCAACAAATAACTCAGAAACGATGTACCACACAGACCTGAGAATTGTTGAGGTGATTTATGAATTTGTTTCCTAGAACTTTCCACGTTTTTGGCTTATTTCATTGAACAGTTTCCATTTTATTTTTTTGTTGGGTGACAGTGAAAACGATCCATTGAAACGTGATGAAAAAGATATTAAAACGACTTTCTTATTTTGGTGTTTAAGATATAAAACATGACAAGTGCTCGTTAAATACTTTCTACTGTTACTTGTCTCCTAAACTTCCGACTCTCTGAATTTGCGTCGTATTTTTAAAGTTTGCTGACGATTCATATCACCACGATATTAGTAAACCTTAGGTTGGGGTTAATTTAAAGGGCTATATCAAACCATTAACTCAACTAAGTAAACAGTAGTATAATAACTTAAAACGCACTTGCAAAGCGCAAATAACCTTTTTTTTCCTTGCGTTTTTGTCGCAGTCTTTGTTGCTGGCACTTTTGTTGGGTAAAAGGGAGAAGAAAAGTTCTCCTCCGCGATCACCCCCGGCGATCGTTTAATATCTCTTAAGTGAGCTTCGATATTACTTTTGACGTTGGTTGACGGTCACAATGTCAATCGTTTAATGAATTTTACACGTACTTGCAGCTTTCAACTCAGTTTCTATCCCATTTTTAAATTCCTTTTTGCCTTTCCTTCATTCTAGCCAGCCTGTGTACGGCCGCTTCCTCCCCTCAGAAAAAAAAGCGCTTTTTTCTCATCGAAGGCCGTAAGCGGCGGCTGTACACAAGCTGCCTTCCGGCCAGCGGCTAGTACTCTTTGCCTTAACATTGTACGATGACGATGTGCCAGTTTCAGTTTATTTCGTGCTTAACTTAAAAGTAGCAAGGCTAATTCTAGCACTGGTCAAGCGGTATATTAATGAACGAGTCATAATTTCGCAAGCAGAATGGTTGCAAAAGGCAATCTCACTTAAATTTCGTTACTTGCACGCATTAAAAGGTTTAGCCTGTTCTTTGAAACTCAGTACATGTTGTGCATTCACAACTCAGGCTGGCAATTAATTCAATACCGGAATCCCGTTCTAATATAAAAAGAGTTTTTTAACGTGTTACGGTTTATTCTAGAAGATGCTGGTCGATAATTGAATTGATCGTGGAGTCGTTCCGTGATCTATAATATGGTTCAAGGTTCTTCTGAGAAATATATATTTACTAATTTCTGTTGAAGCCAAGCCAAGCCAAGTGTTGTGGCCAAGCCAAGATCCTAAATACGTTCGACCTACGAATTTTAAGGGAAGCTTTTGCGAGACGCCGGTACCCACGGGCAAAAATCCTATTTCAATATTTCAAACTCGCACCTAGTGAATCACTGGACTACTCATACTACCTGTTTAATCTCAGATTAATTTATATACACACCTGTTGGAATGGACAGGTCCCTCCGCGTTTCAAAAGCTCAAACTATAGGAATTTTACCGAGTCCCCGCAACTCAAAGTATATCGCGACGTAACCGAGACTGTTCAGCCAAAAAAAACATTGTCTGCCATTTAACAGAAAATAAGTACGGGAATGGTAGTATTTACTTTTAAACCAATGAGATCATTCATCGACAAGTTGTCAGCATTTTACAGTCTCTTACACCCGCCAACTTAGTCAATCTTTTGTTGGGGCATCACTGTTGCGTTCAATAAGCCACAACCCAATATTTAACTTACCTAATTCAAAGCAATATTTCGTGTTTTCAATTCAACATTCCTTGTTCTTTCTTCTTCATTTATGTGTTTGTGG
>NC_090892.1:2808000-2813000 GCF_036669925.1 Montipora capricornis
ACAGTGTGTCTTGGAAAGCATGCAAACCCGAGCCCTTCCTGTTCGTCCCCTAAGCTCCAGCTGGGATTTTCATCGTAAAGTTCAAGGCAAACCTTTCCTTCGTCCACACACAGTCCTGGGTTTGCTTTGCACTGATTTATGCCTCTTTTGCAATGCTCTTTTGAGACGGGACACTCACAGCGAACATCAGATCCCCACATTTTGCATATTCCACCGTGCGCACAGACTTTTGGGATACGGCAAAGGTTCACAAAGTATTGACATCTGTAATATAAGTGAAGAAGAATATTTTTTTCTTAATTTACCTCAAGTTCTTGGGGTTTGACTGAACAAGGGTACTTTCTTTTCAATAACACTATTCCCCCGGCCAAACCCGGTATTATTATTATTGTTATTATTATTATTACTGTTAATTTATTTATCTGTTTTGGAATCTTTATTCACTACTTTAAGAGAATTCCATTCTTCCGTAACATCGCTCACAGATTTCTCACACACGCGAGTTAAACACTTAACAATAGTGATGCTCTTCTTGTATGTGTGGGTATGAGATTCTTGTATTATACACACGAAAAGTGGAATATTTCGGTGAAATACTTTCTTTCTCGGAATG
Organism: Montipora capricornis; assembly: GCF_036669925.1. NCBI lineage: Eukaryota > Metazoa > Cnidaria > Anthozoa > Scleractinia > Acroporidae > Montipora > Montipora capricornis. The sequence continues at coordinate 2,808,614 of NC_090892.1, forward strand.
ATAGTTTTATGATTTAAGGGTAATCTGACCTGTTCTTGAACATTATCACGCATGCACTGACGTAACAGAGCAGTTAAACAGTTTTTATAATCAGCTGATTTGGCTACACTGTATAGCCACAGCATACGGAATATCTGTCTCATTAATTAAAGTATACTTTTTGCATCCATTGTATGTTCGAACGGGTTTCTTTCGAAATTACACTAAGACGCCAAACCTTACCGCATTCGTTTTCTTCATGGTGACGGAGAACCAGTAAACCATTAGAAAGGCAGAAATCGATTACCCGTACCACTCACCTGCACGTGTTTTTCCACCAGTGTTCAGCATAGCCAGTTTCTTTGGGTGCATCGCACACACATCGAGTACCGAGCTCTCCACAGCGAAAACTACCTAATCGTTTGAAGTCAATGGGAACACAGCGAGGCTCGCCGTAGCTTGGTCCCACATTTCGTTTGTGGAACACGTCAGGTCCTGGGACGATTGGAAAGCATCTGAATCCAGTACTTGGCTTGAAATTATTCACCAAGGAGTGAAAGACGTTTCCACTAAATTCAATATGACAGTCCGCTACCCTTGGGTCAATTAAATCCCCCGTCTGACAGTTTCCCGCAAGCGGATTGCAACTTTCCCTTACTGGCAGTATAAACTGGTTTTTGAGTGCTACACATTGGATAAGGCTTGGCTTTTCATCACATATGGAGGCAAAAACAACCCAAGGTACAATAGTGAAAAAAATCCCTCGTTGAAGTGACTGCATGGTCAAATTACTTAAGTTGGACTATTTCATCATAAAAGGGAAAATGCACGCGCTTAAGAAAACAATGGTAGCGCAACAGTAGCGAGCTTACGCAACAGGACGGCTGGAAGACTCAGGACGGCAGAATGACGAAAAAATGTCGCGTAAGATTGGGAATGCACAGTCTCGCGCGACATTTTTCGCCATTCTGCCGTCTGAGTCTTCCAGCCGTCCTGTTGCGTAAGCTCGCTAGTAACTATATTTAGGCATTACGGTTGGGCGCTTTTGAGCAAGTACAATATTTTTAAATAAATATACTTCTTTCGCTGCTTATTGTTGTAAATCGAATTTCAATGTATCCATACACAAAATGCACTGTATGTATGGTACGACGATATTTAAATTTATCCGAACTTTGAACACACGATCATTCTCTCCCAATAAATTGTTGGAATAATTCTGTGCACGCGCGCACGCGCTATTGGTACGCGCTATTGGTATTATCTTATTTACATTAGAGCGGTTTTCAAATGAGTGTCGTAAACCAAAACCAAAGTAATTACTTTGGCCAATCAAAAAAGACGGAGACAATCCAGTAAACCAATCAAAACTCGACGTAATTACGTGTAGAAGACACAAAGCGCCCAAAAATTGTGCACGCGCGTGCCACAATTGGTTTTGGTTTCAATTCTGATTGGTTGAAAAAGTGGCGCGAGAACTTTGAATCAATCACTGAGTGAAGTAATGCAAAACCAAAGTAATTCGCTAATTACTTTCGACGCTCAATTGAAAACCGCTCTATATACCGTTCCTTTGACAAGAAATAAGGAAAGGCCAGTTTTTTGCTACGAGGATAACAGCGAAAAAACAAAGCACTACTTGGTCGCGAATTTTCTATGACAAAAGCTTGTTCAGAAATCAAAAGTAAACGTTAACAGCACACACCAGGGCTACTCCTTAGTATCTGACTGAATAGAAATCTTCTTCTCACTAATTTTTCCTCCGGCCCCGTTTTAGCGTGCTTCTCAAGCAGTTGCCTCTTTATGCCCGAAAAGAATTCTGGTAATTCTGCCATTCCATGACAAGGGAACCCCCCCCCTCCCCGCAAAGATCTCATGTATATACCCATCACGAGTCCCAAACAACATAAGACAAGCTAAATTATTTAATTTCCCAACATTCAGTCATCCATATACATTTACCTTCATCTATATCTATTTAACTCCATTTATAGAAATTTATCATCATCTGTATTAATCATTCACAGCTGCTGTACAAAATGCGGCCCTGGATTCTCTTTTAAAACCAGTAAAATCAGTGGTACGAATAAAATCAGGTAGCGCATTCCGCAACTTAGCTGATACGTAAGAAAAAAGAACTAAGACCATAACTGGTTGTTTCAGGTTTTTTGAGGGACAGGATGTCATTTCCGAGAAGATCATGCCTAAGAAGAGGACGGGAGAGAAAACGTATTTTTGATATGAACAGGAAAACCCCCTTTTTTTTAAACTATACTTTCATTGAGTAATATGAGCAAATTTTGAATGCGCTTATTGCATAGATATGTAGAGGTTGACTTAAGTAATAAGAGGACAGGTAATCTGCTAATATAAATCTCGTTATTCTCTTGTTTACATTATACCGTTTCTTTGACACGAGGATTACAGCGAAATGAAAGCACGGTCAACTTTCTCGCGAATTTTCTATGATTAAAATCTTGTTCAGAAATCCAAAATCTACGTGAACAGCAAACACCAGGCCTGCTCCTGAGTATCCGCCGGGCTACATTTTTTTTCCTCTGGCCACGCTTCAGCCATTGGATGAGGGCCAGTCTCGTGCTTCTCAAGTTGTGGCTCATGCCCAAAAGGAATTTCGGGTAATTCTGCCATTCCATGACAAGGGAAGACTCCCGATTCTCATTTCATAGTTTTTTTGATAAGTGTCGGGCCACCCAGTCCTACCAGCAAAATACTGCATCGATTGAAGTTTTAAGCTTTCAAAACTTGCCCAAGTGTATCGGGACAACTTCACTCGTGAACCGCCATGTTTACAACGGAACATTTTAGGCGTCCCATTCTGCATGAGCCCAGTTTTATGGACGAACCTGATGACCGATTTTTTGTTACATATTTTGAGATACAAGTCATGTCAAATCAAATCAAATATCTCTTTATTGGTACCAGTCAGTGTATCAATTTACTGATTTTCAATTTGTACTGTTAACATACCGCACAATTCAGTCCAAGGTGGCTGGAATAACCATAAGGGCTACAGGAGACAGGCAGCCATGATTTTCCTTTAAAAAATATACGAATATTTAAGGAGGAAATAAGGAAGGTTAAAGAAAATATTCTTGGCTGCAATGAAATTCCTACCAGACGGCCGGAAGTGCGTCGCTGGCTACAGTCCCTTCCTGCCGATGTTATCCAGTAGTCTGGAACGAAACTTGATTGTACGCATGTACAACTGCCCCACGTGATGCCGGTAAAGAGAAATATCCTCTAGATTTACTGCGATTTACTCTCGTTAGTATGGCTTCTGGTGATGAATTACCAGCTAAAGACAAGAAAGAGCAGGGCAAAGAAGAGGTAAAGTCAAAGTAAAATTATGACGTTTTATTGTGGTAAATTCTGCTTGGTTTTCTCAGTATTATTCTGAGAAAAATCCGCCCACAAAGTTTGCGTGAACATGGACTGCGTGTGATGTACGATTAAATGAAAAGCCATTTTATTAAAAAAAGAAAATAGCGTTGTACTATTAAACCCGGAAATACCCTTCAACGAAAAGTGCTCTAACTTGTCAAAGACGTTTTGCCTCTTTGCCAGCTAATTTTTGTCAATTGTTTCAGCCGAGATATCCTGAACACTAGTAGACACATGCACAATTTAGTCAGCAGTCGTGTATATTTCACGATTCTCAAACCTTGACCTTCTGAACAGAAACAACGTGATCATCGTACGCAAGAAAATAAAATCTGGGAGCAATTACACAATCAAGGGCGGCATGGCAGGGCCAACACATGTAAATTAGTCGGAAGCTGTTGAAGAACGAAGCATATAACAATGGACACATTGATTGGCCCCTGTATTCTGTGTTTTGAATTGTTCTTTATATCTCCAGTGATCTTTAAGTGATCTCCTATGTCAAGCTCTTCATTGCATACTACAGTTACCTGTCAGTAGCTGTGAAATCAAATTGTCACGAACACCAAGAAGTCTTATCATTTACTGTCTGACCACACCAAGGGGCCACTTGGAAAAAGATTAACCATTAAGAATAAAACACAAACAGCGGTTACAAACATTTGATTGAATTGCGTATCTTTTTTTTAAACTTAAGATTTTGTATGCTACAACATACAACATTAGAAGTGATTATTATTCAGTGACAGATAAATTCAAAAATACGAGTGAATGGACTGGGAACTAAAGAAATTGATCAACATAAATGAGAAGAACTATGCTAATAATAGAGATAAAGTTTCTCACTGCCAATGTCTTCATTTAAGGTTGGCTTTAAATTACAGATAAACAGAGCCTCTTTAATTTTACAATGCATGTCTGATGGACCAGTTGCTAAAATTTCAGAACGATCCCACTTGATTCTGTGGTTGGTTGAGAAAACATGATCGGCAATTGTGGATTCGTG
>NC_090892.1:2823000-2875500 GCF_036669925.1 Montipora capricornis
AAGTGTTTAAGAAAATATTTCTAGATTGAAGGCTCCCATTTGTTATGGCTTTAAGAGCAAATGGAAAAATGAAAGCAAAATGCAAGCTATCTTATCTAGTTACTCTAATATATCTTTGTGTTTGAAGTGCATTATGCAGTACTCGAAGGACATATGTATATTCATAGTACCTGCCCATCTGATACAGTTGAAAAGAAGATTTGTATAAGATTTTATTTTGTGAAATGAAGAAGTGATCCTTGTAATTATCTGGACAAATGAAGGAGTGATATTATTGTTGTCTCTTTTACTGTATATAGAACTGAAAAACTCAGGTGGCTTCAGTAGAATTCAAACCTATGACCTCTGCATTGCCAGTGCATTGCTCTACCAACTGAGCTACAAAAGTACTCAAATGAGACACTTGACAAGGCCTTAAATTCTCCAGATAAGTGCCATGATCACTTCTCCATTTCATCCATAACCTGCACTTCAAAATATCAACCTCCTACTACCGGAGTGCAAGAATACAGGCCAAGGTAGTGGCAGTTCAGACCAAGCGCATCGAGGGCTGTGCAAAAATGGCCGAGGGCCAGTATTCCCCGGTATGGTTGTTTATTATATGGCATTGTTTCTTTGAGCGATTGGATACTTCTCTTCTTGGTGAATTTTCGTAATCTTTGTCTTCCATCAGTGAACTTTGAAAGGTAACCTTTCATATGTAAAACTAACAAATTCCGTTTGCTGTAATATTTATTGTACTGTAGTGATGAAAAAATTAAATTCCGCTTTTTGAAAACTTTTTATGTTTTGCTCAACTTGAATTTCCTGGGAGAGAGAATACGGATACGGACCGTTTCCATGGTAATGATTTGTACCGAAAACCGGCCAATGAGACTGCTCCGTTCAGCCTGGGAATTGCTTGTCATATTATAGTACATTTATTTCACTTTGTGTTGCGTACAAATTAAATTATTCTTTAGTCTTTTTGGTCTGGTAATTTTTTATGAAGTTTTACTGTCTGAAGCACTCTCCTTGACTTGAGTATTGTACCATCTAAAGGTTGAAGATTTCTGGGGGTAAGTATGCTTGTAGTTATGACAATTAATTATAAATTATCCAAACTTGTTTCTAGATGCAATATTATCCAGAGATTAGAAAATCTGAATAACAGTATAAATGACTGCAGACCATAAAAATATGATAATTTTTAAAGAGGTTTGTGTGTTTGCATGCACAGGTATCCGTATATACCCTTTAAGACATTGTACATATACATTTAAAAGGCTCTCCTTCTCTTGTCTCTATTTAAACATTTCGTATTCATGTTTAGGGTGCATTCGATTGGCCATATTCTGGAATACGAATACATGGAATAGAAGTTAGAAACTCTTCGTCTTTATGGAGATTAATTCACATCAAAATTGTCAAACACCTGCTAAAATGTTATTTTAAGCATATTTGCATTATCCTTGTTGCTTGAAAATGCCTGACATACCACTTTAAATCATCACTCCATGTGTTCTTATTCCGGAATAGGATCAATCGAACGCACCCCATATTTTATTATTGTATTGTTGTATGAGTAAAGTTAAGTTTCCTGACAATTATAATGTGATGCTGTTTTGTCTCATCAGAGTTTATAATCATATTCAGTCAGCTAGCAGGTTACAATCAGGATGCGACTACTCAATGTTCAAGGTACAATTTCAATGCAGTACACACTCCACACTTCTATCTTAAACTACCTCTTGTGAATTGTTAGTTTGTTAGAAAATTTGTCAGATGTCATTGAAGATCATCTGCAAACAAAGGAGATCCCAACTTTGTGCGCTGCAGAATACCCTGATCTATCTCTCTCTTGTGGGAGACAAGTACAAAAAGGTTGGTGCTTTGGTTGGTTGATCTCGCAAATTTCCATGAGGAACAAAACATTGCAATGAAGGAGGTGGAAAGGATTATCAACTATTCTGAGTTGAAAGTTGAGGTTGCAATGAAGTGGGGGTTACTTCTAACCAAGGTTTAAGTCATACCGGTATAGTATTGTAATCAGAGCATTCAGCTCAGTTCTAATGAATTTAAAAAGCTATTTAGGCCAATCAGATATTGACTGCAACATATTGACTGCTGGGAAGGTACTCTCTGTCTGAGGTCCTTGTAGTGACTTTTTACCAAATTTGCCTGTTTTTTTCTGACAGGAAGGAATTGAACCAATGTGGGAAGATGACGGAAATAGAAAAGGTGGACGCTGGCTATTTACCTCACAGAAAAATTTTAGGCAACAAGACCTTGACAGAATATGGCTTGAGACTGTAAGACATTATTTGTTATTATTTTCTTTTAATGTTTTCACAATAGTTAAGATAAATTACTTTGGTATAGCCAGGAACTTAAATGGCCTTATAATCAACAGGGAAAAAGAAGACCATGTTAATTTACTTAATTATAAATAATTTTAAGACTTTAGGCACACCTACAACACATACAAACACACCTGTATTCAAGTTGATCAAGGAGATGATTTTCAAATATTTTAAGATGATCATTTTTAACCTCTGGCAAGCCAAGCAGCAATTGCATCATGCTACACTGTTGTAATTATGGGTTCATGAAATTGTTTAAATCAAGTTGATTAAAAGATACTTGAAAAAGGTACATGATATCCCGGTACATCACACTTATGCATTGGAACATTTCTTTGTAGCTGATGCTGCTTGTTGGTGAATCATTTGGTGAGTATTCTGATAGTGTGTGTGGAGCAGTGGTTCAGATCCGTGCCAAGGGAGACAAGCTGGCGATATGGACAAAAAATGCATCAGATGAAAATGCTAACCTCTGTATAGGGTAAGGTGCCTCCTGTGAACAAATAGCTTGGCTTTCATCTGAGTAGAAGGCCTTTCTATTAGATCTGGACGTTAGAGACCAAGAGTGAGTTGGCACGTGGTTGTAATATTTTACAGTCAATCTTCTTCAAAATGATGGTGAGAGATTTCCTTCTAATTTGCTGTTTGTTATTTCTCTTGCAGACGTAAATTTAAGGAACGTCTTAATATTCCAGCCAAGCTATTTATAGGTTACGAGGTTTGTAATTCCTGATGATGTCCTGATAAGAAACTGAAAATGGTTTGAACACAGAAATGACATACTTGAAGTAGTTTGATTGTCCAGAGTGTAGTCCTGATGAGAAGCTGAGGACTGTTGTTTGTGAATCATCAATATTATTGATGTTACATTAGTCAGCCAGACACTTGACTGTGGGGATGACTTCCCTTCGGATTGTAGAAACTTCAGTCAAAAGCAACAGTCCTTCTGAGGAATATAAAAACCTGGATGATCAAATTTCAGCTGGGTAGGAAAAAAATTTAGCAAACTTCCAAAGCAGGTGCCAGAGGTAAATGGTTTTTATGAGAGCTGCATTTTTTTGGTGTAAATGGACTTAAGGTATTATTTCCTTGATACAACCGATGTTCATGCACAGGACATAAAAAAAATGCGGTGTGTGGCTCCAAATGCAGTTTCATGTCATTATATATATCTTTATACTACAACTTCTATTATCCAACACCTTTTCTCCTTAAAATAATTATGTTTTCTGTTTAACCATTACGAGTAAATAACACCATTAAAAAGGGGTGGGAGGGGGGAGGTCACAGTGCTTGTTTCTTTGTAACATGACAACAAATGCGAACGGACTGGTGCGCATTCCAAGAGTGGCTTCCAATGTTATGCGCAGTAGGAGATGCGTGGTGCAAAACAAAGGATCACTTTAAAGCACAACACAAAACGTTGTGAAGAACAGTCCCATGAGCTTTCACATAGCAGCAGTGCCTTTTTTTAAAGGAGCCATGTCTAAGAAATGTATAATGGTGTCCCTAATGGCTCCCTGGCAAATTGACTTTTTAAGTTAAGTTATTAGACCATAACCCCCTTCATTTTTAGAATGATAATTCTTTTCTTTTATTGTAAAGTAATTTGTTAGTTATGGGGTACAATAAATGTTTTAGTTTTTGTTTTTCTTCTTATGATACGTTTTATACCCTGTTGTGTAAATGCAACGGTCTTAGCTGTCATCATTTTCCATATTTTTTAAGTAACGATTTGTCTCTCTGGCATCTGTTATTGCAGGCACATGAAGATACCATGAGCAAAACAGGATCTGTGACAAAGTCATTGTTCTCATTATGATCATAAAGAAAACCTTGTTATAGACAATATCAGAAGTTCTGATATTTTAACAAAACTTTAGGATTTTACTATTTAAGGAAAGCTTTATAACTTAGAAAAGTTACAATTTGCTTCCGCAATATGTGTTCCCTGACTGAAGCATATGAAAGTCCAACTGCTGCCGGTTCCTTGGGTATACGACGGTCATGTACATTGATAATTAAGTTAAAAACCTATCAAGTTCATAAATTGCTCAGTTCAAAGAGTATTTTACATGACGTAGTCTTTGTGGGAAAGTTCAAGAACGATTGTCTTTAGAAAAGAGGGCAGTTTTCAATTGAGTGATGTACCCTGTAAAACGAGAACCCAGTGTTCTTTGGTTCAGCACAACTGATCAAGAAAATGAAATGAACTGTTTGTCTGTTATGATTAGCCAAACTACTTTTTATGCAACTGAGTGAAATAAATGCATGCTGCCAGCACCAAGCAAGTCACAATTAACTTTGTTTTAGTGTCTAATAAGAATAATTTGCAGAAGAATGATTAGCCAATCAGCATACAGAATTACCTTCAACATTCAATTGAAGGCTCTCTATCAACAAATTTTAGTGCAATACCCATTTTTGTAAGAATTTGAACTGGTAGTTAGGCTGGAAACTTTTAATATTAACCTGGTTACAGCAGGTTTCTCTTTGTGCCACGGTCATTACCCAAAAAAGGAGCATGAGAACATGGGGTAAGAAAAGGATGCAAATATTAAGAATGGTTTGTGTTCAAGGTGTAATTATGCTTCACTTATGCTTAGCGACAACAATATTTGATTATGTTTTTGTCTACACAAACTGTTCTCGTTTCTCATAATGTACCACATGGCTCTTTTTTGGCCCCAAAGTGTCATTTAGTGTTAAAGTAAGAGGGGTATTCCATGATTCTTTGAAAAGTACCGAATACAGAATTGTAATTTAGTCACCTTTATTTTTGGCTGGAGTACACCACTTACACGTAGTGTACTATCCTGGTCCCAGAGGTTTTTCATGATCTGCGAGATATAGCTTCGAAGCGGCGAAGACGAGTCGCTAAGCGGCGAAAAAAGAAAAACCTATGGTTACTTTGGACTTGAATCTCACTTTCATGCAGACGCAAGGATCTTGGTCCCTTTTGTAATTATCAATTTGACGGGTTTGACAGCTGGCGTCTGCATGAAAGTGAGATTCAAGTCCAAAGTAACCAAAGGTTTTTTCTATTCTCGCCGCTTCGGGACTCGTCTTCACCGCTCCTTGGCTCTCTCACGGATCAAGAAAAACCTCGGGAGACCAGGGTAGTATGGCACTGGGGTGTTGAGCTTTGTGGAAAATACATGCCATTGTTAGGGTTTAGTATTTAGACTGGCCTGATTCCAATGCGGATTTCAGCCCGGGTTCTGAAAGAAATCCTCTTAAAATGAAAGTGGCAATTACATGGCGATTTTTTCAGCCCGGGCAAATGGGCAAGAAAACCCATGAAATCGCTATCATTTTTTCATCCCAGGCTGAAACAGGAACGTGAGCATGCATATATGCGCATCGATTGTGTTTTCGCATCTCAGTAAATTTTCCCTTGGGTATTTGCGTTTTGCGCCCGTGCTAAAAATTGTGCATGTAATCGCAACACAATTATTTTCAGCCCATGCTGAAACTCACCATGTAATCAGGCCTTTTAAACGTACAGTAGTCTCTTATAATCGAAGTTACAAAATAAGATAGAACCAGCAGCTTTCTTGTCTCTTAATGGTTCACTTGCAGCCAGAGATGATATCCTTCATTGCAGGCAAGCCAAACTGCTGGTGTGGTATGTCTTCAGTGTAGGCAAGCCTAAGGACTTTCAACTGAAACAAAAAGCCTTTGAACCAGTAGAGATATTCATTCTCAGAGAACTAATTTGAGATACGAATATGCCTGTCGTTTCTTTGAAGGACAAATTGAAGTTGTTGTGTCTCCCTTTCTTGCCAAGGTTATAGTATTTGTATTGAATTGTTCTGAATGTAAAAATGTCATGTTTTCGTAGATTTGCAAGTGTAGTTTAGTTTTGGTCAACAGATTGTTGATTCAAGTTGTTTAGTTTAGCTTAATATAATTTGTCTTTACGTTCAAAGTTGTAGGGTACTGGCGTATACATGTTTGATGTACGAACAGTATTAGCACTGACATTAACCCGAGTTTGTTTTCAGTTCTCTCACTTTGCCGAGGGCACACGTTTTAGGGAGAGGGGGGGGGGGGGGTGTTTATCTTTAAATGATCGAAAATAGAGAAAGTGATTGAGGACTTAAGGGGCTGTATGCATATCTGTCTTGAAGTTTTTGTGTTTTGGTCAATTTGGTCGAATTTTTGAGTGGCAAAAGACGACTGAAAAGGACTTTTTCAAGTCATTGGAAAAATAAGCAAATGAATTTTTCGTCAGTTCTTTCTTCTGTGTTGTTGTTGGTCTCAACTTTTGGATCTGCCTTTCGACAGTCCATCGCAGAAGTTAAGCGGCTTTTACTGCTCCACATTGCGGGAGAATGTATAATGCTTTTTTTCGGCGATATACATACAGAACTTCCAATAAGGCTGACTTAAAAACAACGAGTTTTAGTCCCAGTTCCATTTGGGTTATGACTGCATTTTGCTTTTAATAGTCGTGTAAATCTGTGCTGAGCTAAAAAGTTTATTTCATTGGTGAAGTGTTAATCCGTGTGCCGCATATAGTCTACGTACGTAGTGAACATTTACGAAATGATTTTCCTTTAACCTCCTTTAAGACAATTGCTTTTGCAAGTAATTTACGATTAATTTAATTGCATTAACTTAAATCGTTGTTTTATGAGGCCAAGTTAACAATATTTTAAACAAATTATCAAACGTTTCACTGTGAATGCACTTCCAGGAATCAATACATCGGTTTTCCTAAGTACGTGTAATTTTCATCACTATCATAGTATTTGCTATTAAACTAACTTATGATGGCGTTAGATTGTGGTACTGTCGATGTTTTCCACTTTATCCCGTACGGACCCGCAAGAATGTAAGGATTTTAGACTCCTTCAGTCCAAAGTAAAGTATTGCTTCTTCCCCTATACATTTTACCAGAAATAAAGAAATGCCAGCTGCAATTTGCGTTTTTTGTGGCTACAAAAGCTACTTTACGGTGGATAGAAACTATCGATTTGTCATGTCAAAGATACGAAAATCACATCACGGAAAATGATCAATACAAATGTCAAAAAATGAAGTCATTGCCCAAAACACTTGCTGTTTTCAAGGATGGTAGACAAACTCGTAGGTTTTGTTCTGTGGAAGAAAAACAATGACAATAACTTCAGTATAACTGCAGCACCTAACGAGGAAAGGTGAATAAAAACAACGTATCAAAAATAAAATAGTGGTATGGTGAGGACCTTTCAAGTTCGTGTTTAATACAGTCAACGTGACCGACAGCTAAACAAAGCATTCGCTTGAGTAGAAGGTCTCGTGCGCTGGGAGTCGTATTTGCCATTGTAGCATCAGTCTGTTATCTTTAAGTCCCTAAGTTCAGTATTCTTTTTCGGTTAAAAAAAAAACAATCTCTTTGTTCCAAACGAGTGCTGCAATATTTGCTATTTTTGTTACCGTATTAATGACAGTGATGGCTCTTAACAACCAAACTGTTGCTATGGACCCCTTCAAATAATCATTTCTCTTGTCTCTTTAACCCTGCAGTTACCATTTTTTGCCAAAGGTGTTCTACTTAACATTTCTTTGTCTGGTTCGACTCACAACCATATTTGGTAAATCACGTCAGTGACCAAACAGGAAATGCCTAAAAACTCAGCGAGTTAATTATATTTTTTCACAAATTTTTAACGCAACAGTTTGAGAACAGTCTAACACAAAATCTGTAGCATGGATTTTTTTTAAAAAGTTATTTCTCAAAAATAATTATGACGTCATAAGCCCTCCTTTGATACACTTTTCAAAATGTAAGTTCCATTTTTTGTCCAAGTAGAAATTCCATGCTAAAGTTTACTAAAAATGATGGGACGGATCACATCCGGGGAAAAAAACCGCCTCTTCCTTTCGTTTCCTGAGGGTTTTTACATGTTTCTCACTGAAACGAACGGCAGAGGACTGGGAGTAGTTGCGTATGTGTGATGTCAGATTTCCATTGAAGAAGTTACTTCGCAATTCAAAGAATCATCCATGCAAAATTATTAGGGGGCTCTTGACTTAGAAGCTTCCTTAGCAACCATTGTCTTTCTATAGTTAAGTGGCACCCCCCTTAAGCGACTTGAAAGAAGAAATTGACCCATATCACTCAATGTCCAAACAAAAGATTTTGCACGTCTAGCCTCTTATTCAGTGTGAGGCTAAACGTGCAAAGACAATGCAAAGACAAAGCCTCTATTGCCGACGGACTCACAAATGGCCGCTCAGTGATAAAGGTCAGAATGGAGGCCAATCGTATCCTTGACTTGCAACTGACGTCATCGCGGCCATGTTGGTGTACTGAACAATAGCACATCTCATCACGCTTATGAAACATTCTACCTGACCGAATAAGAAAAGCTTCCTCTATTGTCGTCTTCAATTTACTACGTAAAGTAAATCTAACTGCCGATGCTCAGTACTGCTGCAATCTATGCAGTTTTTAACTTATTCGTACTTCTAGATAGTTAAATATTCTTTTATTGTATTTTTATATATTTATATGTAATGATTACTGTTGATGTTACATTCATACAAATAATATTTTGTCGTTTTTTGAGGTGTTGTAACTTTTTAGGAATTGTTTTAGCACGTTCTCTTTTAAAAGAGTCTAGAACTCATTAGTGCAACTGCCTGCCTTCCTGCCTGCCTGCCTGCAGGCAGGCAGACGAAAACGTCTTTTAAAGTAAAGTAACCATATTTAACGTCGATAACTCGTGACAGTAATTCAACTGACAAACCTGAAAGTCGACGGTGCGCTCATTTTACTCCCCCCTCTCCATCAGTGCTCCGTTTTACGGGTATTTAAAGCTACTTAGCTACACGGAAAGGAAAGAAGTCGAAACAAGGATGCGAGATCCGGGAATCGAACTCAGGACCTCTTGCACTAAGGCCGCGCACTAACCGACTGTGCCATCCTTGCTCCTCCTCCTCCTCCGTTTTTGGCTCAATTATTATGCAAAACGCTAGCGACATTTTGCTTTTGTTTTGTACACCGACATGGCCGTCTAATCACGTGAGTGCAAACCAAGAATTGGATGACAAGTCGCTAAGCAGGGCTTTTTTACAATTTTTTCCCATTGTTTACCTTTTCCTTCTCTTCCTCGTCCTTCTTTTGCTTTCGATACTCCCACATCTACAACATTACAAGAGAGACCATTGAACGTTTCTGTATTCCCCAGATTTAAAGAACCATGCCCTCTTCTAGGCGGTGGTCGACTAACAGTAACCTAGTTCTGGATATGAAGGGAAGTATTCGTACAAAAGACGTGAAATCTTGGGAGGTTTTATTTGCCTTCTAAACGCAGACGTAATTTGAGTACATTCGGAAGTAAAGATTGGATTAAATCTAGCGATAACTATACAATACAATACATACTTAATTGACCGCTCCCCATGGGGGCTTTTTAGGGCCAATGAAACAATCAACGAAACAACAGAACACAACAACAACAACTGTTAAGAATCCCAACTGGCCGGAGGCAAACCAGTTGGCTATTTACAAGTGCACTTGGGAAGTTGAACCAGGGACTACCAGGAACAAATTCAGCGAGTGGTCAGAGCGGGTCTTGAACCCGTGATCTCCCGATCTCAAGGCAAGCGCCCTAACCACTGGGCCACACTGCCTCCTATAATTATGATCAAATCACTGATGACCTCAGAGCCTACGTTTCACATTTTACCAGCCTGGACTGTGATCTCTGGGAATGAGCTTTTACGAGCTAATCGTTATAAAAGTTTCATACTTTCCAATAACCCCACGTACAATGAATATGAAAATTGATTTTACAAACCTCCTTGTTGCGGACGCAATAGAAGAGAAATACCAGTAAGCCCTGGAATTCAATATGAAATGTTACATCAAGTAATGCATCTAACTCTCGATCTTGCATGAAAGAAGCGATAGAAAGGACTCATTTGGAGAATAATATCAAGTGACTTTTCGTTGAGATCGTCAAACGCATTTGTACTACTGGACTACGAGACGATGAGGCTGTAGTCGCCTGAATGTGTACGGGAGAGAAAAGGCGAGAAGGAGAACCTCATATCAGCAGTAATTCCTTGGCACAACCTTGCGCCGTGTGATGAAGCGCTAGAGCAGTAGCCGACAAACACCGCGAGATCAGAAAAGCCCTCATGAATAGCATAATACTCAACCCTGTCGAGACTAAATCAGTCCCCTTTGCCGGTTCGTTCTTCTTCTCTGGATAAAGAGAAAGTGTGACCAACTCTTACTAGTATAAAGGTACTGCGCAAAATTTGTCCTTACAACCGGTGCGTTTTAGTATTTCACTGTTTTGTATGATTTTCGCCCCGAATTTAACAGATAAAAGGTTGCTTTCTTTTGAGACTGCTAGGAAATCTATACTTCTTTCTGGAGCAAACTCTGATTTGCCTGATCTGTAAAACTGGTACATTTTGCAAATCAATATTCTCGCATTTGAACTAGACCAAGCATGGAATTGAGGCTGATTTGGGGATTTCAGTGCATGCGAGAGCGCCAAGCGCATGCGTGTTCAAGTTTCATGTACCATGTACAACATAAATGACATTGAATTGATCCTCTTTGCTAAATTATCATTTTCCCTTAAACTACTAAACAAATTGACTGAGTTTCTCAAACCTGTAGGGTATAAAACACGATAAAGACATAATGGAAGATTTTGTCTTCAGTGTTGTTCACGGCCAGGATTCCAAAGAACCACGTTAACACAATGGCCAGCATCATCACAAGGGAAGTCACCAGGCGATCTCTAAAATAAATAACAGACCATTACAACCCACATTTCAACAATGTCCATATTTTTAATACGAATCACGTTGTTGAGCCCGACGCAAAAATTAGACATCGTTCAAATGTTAGGTTTCACAAACGACACCAATGAGGGGAGCTTTGGATTCAAGTTTCTAAACATTTCAATTCAGAAGCTCATAAACTTGAAGCGTTTAATTCTGGTTCAGAGCTGGGGTTTTTGGAGTTTAAAAAATTCCTTATTTGGATGTAATGTAGCTCGTGCATTTTCCCGCGCATGCAGCATCGATCTTATTTTGTCCATATTTGGGCATAAAATTGGTGTCTCAAAATCCCAAGCTTTGTTCCAAGGAAAAGAGTCGCAAGTTACACGCTTCAAGGTCACGTGTGTTCTGGTCAATTATGATGGTTGAACTTTACATGAAGGGCACTATTACGGGACTACAGTATGTGGAAATGCGAAAGGCTGCAACTTTCCTTAAGGACGGTGCCTGCTATTGTCATTGCGCATACTTTCTGCGCATCTCGAGATACTCGGATTTCCTATGGGTGGTGCATATTAATACAGGGATACTGTTGCACGGTTCAAAACTATGCGGAGAAAGCAGAACTTAGCAAGATCTCTTGGTATCCAAAAAGAAAATTGGGGGTAAACATGCATTTTTCAGAGATAATTAAGCTTCAATTTGGAAAAGAACGCCATACATTGCTTTGTATTTTGAAGCTTTTTACAGATATTGTTAATTAATTATCTTCGCAAAATGCGTGGTTACCCCCAATTTTCTTTTTGGATTTCAATAACACTTGTTAACACTCCTTTTCCCGCATATTCAGTAAACCGCGCAAAAATACCTCTGAATTAGTAGGCACCGCCCTTAAATGTCAAAAAACCCAGGTTATTTGTAGACCGTCTAAAAATATTCATGGCTTTCCTTCGTCACTTTGCAAAGGAAAATATCATCCGTGCTCCATGTCTCACTAGCTTGTTCTCAACTTTGGAATGACTTTTCGAGTGATTTGAACGCACTTCTTTGGTTTTTTGATTGATAAGAGCACTCTAGAAAGTGACCCTACACTTACTTTGCCCTCTCCAGTCTTATATCATCTGGGTCATCTTGCCAGGTAATGACTTCTTTCAGGATAAATGCGCGAACGACAAGATTCAGCTGAAACAATGAATCGTGTCACAAAGATAAATACTTAATGCTATAATAACAAATGAAACCTTATGTTGCCCTGTCAATTGAACGTGGATCACAACATCTTGGTGTTTGTCTTCCATTTCGTTCGTTCTTCGATTCCACTGGGTATATGAAAACTATAATATGGCGCAGAGATTGCTTGAAGAACCGTCTACTTGTAAATTCTGCCTTTGAATCACATAGGTCTGGGCACAACAAGTCAACCATTGTTCATGGAATCTCCAATAAATTTCATTGGCAAATTCATCTACTTACCACAACGAGAATCAAGACAGGAGCGCCGAAAAACCAAGCCTCATTTCCACGGATAAACATCCAACAACTGCAAAGTTCACAAACAATAGATGCAAACAGTCAACTATGTAAACTTATCAACAGACTTAACTGATTAGAGTGTAATGTGAAGTGCTAAGTTTCCACCCCACATGAACCATGTGTGCGTTAGCCCTACTGATGGAAATGGGCAGAGCAGCGGTGATCTAACCCGAAGGTCGTGGGTTCATTTCCCACCCTGGTCAGAGTTTTTCTCTGTCCTTGTGTGGGCCCCTTTCCATCAGTAGGGCTAACGCTCACATGGTTCATATGGGGTGGAAACTTAGCACTTCACATTACACTCTAATCAGATAAGTCTGTTCATACGTAAGTGCTGCACAGCCAACGTTTGCAAAAACGTGATCCTTCCTTGTATGTAAACTTATCGCCTTATATGGACAAAACAAACTTACAACTCAACAAGTGGGTAAATCGTTTTGCTAAAAGTTATCATTTTCTTCACCTTTAAGGCAGTTAAACCAAGAAAAAATAACTATGTTCTTGTGATCGCCTTGTTTTGATTCTTTGCTTGTCTGTACGTCTGTTTGTTGACAAGTAAGATCACTAATCGACTTACAATTCACTTCTCTCCGGACTGCCAAAGTGAGGATAGCTGAAATCTGCACATGCGCTGGCGAATGCGACTGGGAGACCTGAAGACAAAGATTTAATATTGGACTTCCTGTTTCTCCAATTAAAAAAATAACAACAACAAATGCTGTGACAACCTTTAAGTTTTTTCTTCTGGACGTTTCCAAAAAAAATTACACTCAGTTTCTCCAAGGCTGATAATCGCTTATCTTCGCATTATAGAAGAGTGGCCATTTCAAATCTATTTTACACTTGTAAGGAGCCAATCAGCTGGAGTCTGCATAAGTATTACACCCTTGAGTCAACCGTATGATTGGCTATGGTGAAAACACCCGCTAAAAACCGAGAATTCGCCACTTGGATGAGATAGTCTCGCGTGCGCAGTCTTGAATGGACTTCAAAAACACCGATGAAATGTGTAAGTATGTGCATTATCATATGCAACTCCGCAGTATGGAAACATGGTGAGAGACGGGTAAAAAACTTGTTAGACACTTACCCCACCCCACAGAAAAGTAAAAAACAATGGGAACAGTATTCTTCTCGTTGAAAAGAGGTTTCAGGGTTGAGTAATAATGGAGTCCTTCCATGAGTAACCAGCTGAGAGCTGCCAGTTCGAAAAGGTGAACAAATGGACTGACAACTTCACATGTTTTGGGCTTGGAAAAAAACTGTGGAGACATATTAAATGAAAACGTTTTAAAACAATGTGACGAGGAAGAAAGAAGCAAGAACTAGTTACACATAGCTGTTTTATCCCATTATTGTGCTGTAAATACATTTCAACTGCGTGATCCGTGTTAAAACACATTATTATATGGCTAGTGTTTCTGGCCGAGCAGTTAAGTGCTAGGGTATTATTCTCCCGTAATGCCCACGGGGCGATTGTTGATTATGCAAATTAGCCTTGTCTTCTTTAGAACCGTTCTGTTAGCCATATAATAAACAACTTAATAAGCTTGATCGTTTGGTCGTTACAGCAAAATCTCAAACCTCGGCCTAGCTATGTTGACCTCGCTATCGTTCGGTCAATATGGCAAGGCCTCAGTTTGAGATTTTGCTGTAACGACCTCACTCTCGGTTATTAAGTAGTTGAGAATTTTGCTCTCGTATTAAAGGCAAGATCAAGAATTGGTTTTCAGAACATTCAATTTGAGAAAAGCATTTTGTATAATTAACAGAGTTTCTTATTACTAAGGCTCTTGTTTTAAATCGACTTTAAGGTGGGCAGGCACGAGGGGTCATGTTGCAGGGACATGTTGCAACGACATGTTCAAGCGACAAAAAACCTATGTAGTGCAGAGACAAAATCACAACATGTGCACACACATGAAAATGTTGCGGGTACATGTTTTAGGGGTGTGTTGCAGCGACATGTGAACTGATACTATTAGAATTGTGTAACACAAATTTGGGATTATTTTGTCCCCGCCACGTGTCCAATGAAGTTGAACTTCCCTGCTACATCTCGCCTCAGTGTGCACTACACAAGTTTTTTGTCGCTCCAACATGTCCCTGCAACATGACCCCTCGGGTCTTCCCACCTTTAGAGGGTAGCCCGGAAATCTAGTTTCCCTCTACTAGCATGCTGCTATCCATGCACTTTGCGGCTGGTTGAAAAATTGACCTCAAAAGTTAAAAGAAGCTTGATGATCAGCGAAATATTTATAGCCTTAAAAACTGTCAAAATTATAGTGTAGCAAAAACGCTAATGAGCCCACATAATCACGTTACCTTTGAAAGTTCGAAACCACAATTACGCATTCAATCAGAGTATTATAATACTCGGTTATCAACCTCGTCCCCAGGCCGCTTTTCCCTGGCTTTGGGTGGGACGGGTAACGGGAAAAGCGCCCTGGGGACGAGGTTGGTTCGGTTATGATTTCTTGGGAGATTGATAAAATACGATGAGTTAATCATGCTATTAGCGCAGCCTGGAATATTTTCAGGCAAAGATTCCTCTATCAGTTTGGCCATTCCTTTTTTTTTTTCGTTTAGCGTCGAATGAGTTTCCTGATATTGGGTCGGTCGGTCGGATTGAAAAAAAAAAACTAAAAATAAAAGAAGAACTCTCGGAAACTGGAGGCCTGGTACCCCAGCATCATTGCTGTGGAGCCTGGAAACAACAAGGCACGAACCCAAAAACATCAGTATGGCGGAAAAAGTGGTTGTTGTAATTGTAAAATTAAGACAACATGGGAAAAAGAATCCACCATCGAAATTCTTATGCGACATAAAAATGGTTTAACTAAGTCGTTAATTTTTGTTTTCAGTTTTGAAAATGCCAAAACAATAGGTCGGTCGGACGACGCTAAACGGAGAAAAAAACAGAGGATGGCCTTTGCAGTAGAAAAATCGTGCAGCATGAGAAAAAGACGAGCTAATGGCGTGTGTATACAAGAAAGAGTTGCGATATTTCGCGTGCGTCTCCAATCCACGCCCACACTAGTCATCTGTGATTGAGTTTCCTTTTGTTAACAAACCTTTCATTTGGAAAAAGAGGAGAATAGAGTGGAAAGGAATGAGTTAGAGTACTCCCCTTGGAAAAAGACAACTTTCTTACCGGGTTGTCGTCCGTTGGTAGGCCGATAAAGAAAATCAACTGGCTTAGAAGGAGTGAAACATCGATATTGAGAGCAATGCGAATGCTGTCCCACTGATGATAGCTGAAAAGCGAAAAACAACCACTTTTATAAATTAGGTCGTTTGTTTTTATAATTTGCTTTATTTAGGCTTTCATTGATGTCACCCAGTTCACAAAAAAGACCAATTTTGATTTGTTGAAAGTTTTTAAGGTACAATTTTAAGGTACTGGGGGGTGGGGGAAAATGACAATAAGGATTTGAATGGGTTTACTCATAGGAGCCTTGAAATTATAAAGGGGGTAGTTTCTAAAGACACTGTGGTGCTGCGTAGGTGGGGAAGTAGTACACAAAAATTGGTCTTATCAACGGAGTTGATAATGATGAAATGATATAAGAAATGGATCATATATGAACTGCGTCGCACCGGTATCGCAAGGTCACGGGTTTAAATCCCGTTGAAGTCCTGAATTTTTCAGGATTCTCTACGCTATTGCAAAAATAGCGTTCATAACTGCGAGGATCATAGCTTTACTTGATAGAGTTGATAATGTAAATTGACCACCTTACAGGGATTGTAAAGGCTGACGATTCGAGCGTTAGCCCTTCGTCCGAGCGATCGAGGAATTATGAGTTGTGTGTAGTAGAGTAGGAGCTACGCTATTGGTGATAACATGGCAACGTGAAAAATAGGAATACATTAGTTAAATGAAAAGCGTTCATTAATACCGTGGGGATTAAGGGTGCCGATTTGGAAGATAGGGCAATCAGGATTGCCTGATTTGGAATATGGGGCAATCAGGATTGTTATTAGGAAAACTACTTTGGAGAGGAGGGAGTTAAAGCGACAATTTCTTCCTGAATTCGTTAGGTAAAGCTATGGAAGTAAAAAAGTAGAGGGGCTCTTTCATTTGCTGATTTAAATTATCTTACTTGATGACAATGGCTACGATTGCACAAATGAGAAGACCCAGGATTGAAAAAGATCCCATCACAGTAGCCACAGTGACAACCATCTGACGCGCTGAATTATCTGACTGATAACACGCATAAAAAAAACAAAAACAGAAGATTATGAAGAGTACTACAGAAACGTTGAACATTGAAAGCAGGAGTAATTCCACGAGCGTTTTAGGGCATGTTCCAATGGAGGCAGGGAACCACGGGTAGGTGAGGTACCCCGCCTTCCCGTAGTACAAAAAAAAGGTAGCCTTTACATGCAATATTAAAAGCCCCGGGGCGCTGGGGTGAGGTTTCCAAATGTTCAAACTAAAGATAAATGCCCTAATGAACAACATAACCCAAGTCAATGAGGAAGGGGGGGGGGGGGGAGGGAGGAGGGGGGAGGGGGTATCCCACCTTCAGCATTTACTTGGAAAAAACTCACCCCACCTAAGCGTGTTACCCGGCCCGGCTGACCGAATAACGCGCCTCGGTGAAGTACCCCAAAAAGGTACCTCAAAAAAGAGAGATTGTATGGAGAAGTTGTTTAGCCCACCGAGGCGGGGTGCCTCACCTACGCGAGGCCCCACCTCCATGTGAACACGCCCTTAGTTTGACCATAATATTATTTCGCTTCGTGTGATTGACCTCTTTTTAAAATCTGCCAACCAATTAGCAGCAAAAATTATACCCGCATGTTTGTTTTTTTTTCCAATCAAAGGTAGGATCTTCCCAATGAAATGGTCCTTAAAAGTTTAGGAGAACTTATCACAGAAAAGATCTTGGCACCAGGGCCAAGTACAACTTCTTTCATAAAAATTGAATATAGAAAACACAAGCCGCTCAAATCATCCTCCCGCTCCAAGATATCGTTCTCCCTCCTTCAATAGAAACAACTTCTAACATAACGTCGGCCGCAGGCTTATACTTCGAGGCCGAACTCGTCTTGTATTATTTCAATAAAAACTGAAATGCTTCGTATAACATAACAATTGGCCACACCAGCTTTGCTCAACATTAGCTAACATTCTTCAGATTTGTCGTTTTTACCTTCTCGGTTACTTTGGATATCAGAGCAAACGTCGATAAATACTTAGTCCTGCATGTAGTTTGTGAGCTATGGGTTTCCTTTACGTCGCAGCCATCTTTAGACCACAACCTAATAAAAGGCGAGAAGATAAAAATCGAAAGCTACTGCCATTGTGAAGATCCTGTACTCTACGAGATATCTCGAGAGTTTCAGAGCTAGATGAGTCGATTTTCAGAGGAACGCTCCTTATTATTATTTTTTTTTTCATTGGTGTTTTTCAAATTATGCAGTGGTTGCTGGTTACATTTAGTGAGGAACACTGCAGATCATGTTACATGGTAGGCTGCGATTATAATTGGACATACGACACTATCCAGGTGATGTGGTGACGTAATTCGGAGGACTGGGGAGAAAAATTTTAATGCCGTATCCCACAACCGCGCGGCTTTATTTTCGAATTCAACATGGCAGAGGCGAGGCTAGATCTCGTCGAATCTACTTCAATGTTCATTCAGTAACAGGAAATGTGGTAGACACGGAATGATCTGTTGAGTTTTGGCGATGGAAATACTGCAGGGAATTTGGATACAAAACCTAAGGCCGCGCGCGGTTGTGGGATACGGCGTTCAAATTTTTCTTCCCAGTCCTCCAAATTACGTCACCAGTTCACCTGGATATGAGCAAGTGAAATTTGTGCTCCTAGGCGATTCAGTTGGTGTGCAATTATCCCTAGAGCCTATAAGTTGTAATATGTAGATTTAGCCAAACCTAAAAGTGGAACTCACGGGTTATTTGTTCTTACAATTGCAATAAGTTAACCTGGCTTGAGCCTGCAATCCAATCAAAACCCAGTACCTGGTCTTGAGCTCGCAATATGGTCGCGTGATACTGATCACACTGGCATACATGAAGTGGTGGACGTACGCACGATGGCACGGTGACCAAAACCAAATAGCCGACTTTCGATATATTAAAAGTCAGTCCTAAACAAAAGGCATCATCTCGAGGCTCTGGGGAATAAATACAAGAATTTGTATGAGTTTATTCCCCAGAGCCTCGGGACGATATTTTTTGTTTAGGACTGAATTTTAATATATCGAAATTGGGCTATTTTATTGCACAGATGGGTTACCATATTTTCTTAGTACCCAGGGTGATCAGAGGGCGGGGCTTCGGAGCAGAGCTCCGCTAAAAAGGCGAGATAGGATAGCTTCCGATTCTCAGAATCAAGTCTCTCGTTTGTTACACCACGTAAAAGCAGATCATTACACCTTCTTTTCATGGCAATACAATAAGAGTAGAGCTTTTGCACAATACTTGTTAAATTCCTGGAATTTGTGACATCAACTTTCTTATTAAGAACAATTTGTCAGAGACGCACCCTTCATCCAAGAAAACACAGGTTGTCTCAAAATGATCCTTAGTCTGCAAAAAAAAACGAAAAGGCAAAATTACATCACATAAAAGGTAAAGACACTTTTCTTTTCGAACGTAAAACGGTCAAGTTAGTTGACGAGAGATCCGCTAATAAAAGAGAAAACACCAGTAAAACTACGGAATACAAGCCCAAGAAATCCTCGCCCGCGCGAGTACGAGTCAAAATGCAAGAAAAATGTATGCAAAGTCCGTGGTTACGTCTCTCTGAAGTTGATACCAATGATAACCGACGGTAATCCCTTTAGTCCCCAGTCTTCCTTCCCCAGACCCCTTTCCCTTTCCCACCCAACCCTTCTTTTATTGATACGTTTCGAGACTATTGAAATCTTTTGCTATAGCTAGTGCAAGGGAAGTGCTCCTAGATTATCGAACTTGTAGGGTCGGAACAGTTGCTACAGAGCTTAGCAGCGAACAAACCAAACCTTGTTTAAAGAAACAGAAGGGAGAGTAAAGATACGGCAGGGATATGTAAATTTCGTCAAAAATATCATTGGATGTCCCTGAGCTAGAGCGGAAGTAAGTTTCCCTTACTAGTAACGTCCTCAGCTACATGGCGTCATGCAAAAGTGAATGGAACGCGATAACACGTTATTGTGCAATAGCACAAGTGAAATGCTTTCGTCTTGGTTCCTTAACGTCAAAAAAGCATAACTGAACTAGTTCACATATCCCAAGAGCTAAACTGGGCACCTCTATATTTGTAGGCCATATTCCCTCGGGCTCTTGGCACTATCAAATCATACACTCGCCTCACCTAACCTAGTTAAGCAGCCATAGTTCTATGTTTGAATTAACAGCAAAGGCAAGATATCTTACATGAAGGTGAGCAAGACTTAGCAAGGCTGGTTTCGTGAGAGGCCCTTTCAGCTCTTTTCCTTCATGTTGGATTCTTACGGATAGCAAGTTACTGTTGATTCTCTTCTTGGGGAGCTTTTTACGCGTTTCCAGCTTATCACCAACAACATACAGCTCAGACATCACTGACTGTGCTACACTGCTAAAGAAGATCCAAAAAAATAGATAATACAATAATTTTGTGCGCGCTTGACTGGATATGACTTTTTAAAATTTCCTTTTTTATGAATTGATTTCAATTGTAAAATAACAAATGTAAACTTATCAAGAAAGATAATACAAAGATAAAAACTGAGTAAGCAAAGACAAAAAACACTTCATATAGATACTGTACGACGCATGCTGCCTATAAGTTCTGTCAGGTAACTGATAGTTCAGGGGCTTTAGTTTTAGTTGCATTTTTCAAGCTTCCATCACACTGCACTTAAATACAGTAGAATTCACATTGTTTTGAACCTGGTAGGGGAAGGTGATGATCAATTATATCTTAAATTGCGCAATTTGAACTAAGTATTGTTCGTTAGAAAACAAGTTAAAACGTACATTGAACCAGTAGTAAGTCCTCGGCCGTGTTAAAGAAACTATCTTTAGCTTTATTAATCACGTCTCCGAAGAAATCCGAATTTAATAGCCTGTCAAAAGGTGTGGTCCTCTCTTACCATACCACATTTGTGTCAGAAATGCTTTGTCATTCTTTTTTTCCTTCGGATCTACTTATCTATTACAAATTCTTATTCAGTTTTGTTTTCGTTGAATCGTACGGCCGAAAACGACAAATAAAGCGATTTTTCCTTTCTGCTCAACGTGTTACAATTACTCGGAACCATGATTTTCTATTGTCATAACTTACTCGTCTTCCCAGTCCATCTCGTCTTTGTCCAACCATTTGTCACCGAGTACATTGGGCATTATGGCGACAACATAAATGTACTTTCCTGAGACAAACAAACAAAGTGGCGCCACAAAATAGAACGGAACACGCCTTAATAAATTAAATCTTAAGCACATAGAACAAGCTTATTCGTTCTTTGTTCCCAGTATACGTAATAGATGGTTTTCACTCACGTGACTTGGCAGCCATATTGGTGTATAAAACAATACAAAATGTATGCATGGAACATGCATCAAAATAGAGTTTGGTTCCCAAAGGAGAGAACGTCTATTGTTCTTCTACACCAACATGGCCGCTGTGATGTCACGTGAAAACGATCTATTGTTTATTTATTTGCAAGTTGCTCCGACTCTTTTGTTCAGGAGTCTTCTAAGTATATTATGCTTCCCTATTTGTTTATTTTGGTTCTTTGAACCATATAGTTAATGGAGCGGAATGGTTATGAAACCCGACGAATTTCTTTGTCGTATGTTTTGGTTCTCTTTTTTCGCCTTGACCGTGCACAAAACACAATAGTTGTTTACTCCGTACTGAGGAACTAACCAATAGAAAGTAACGTGTTGGTTACGTAATCATGCATTAGAGTATAAGAGTAAAACAAAAGATTGTGCACAGACTTAACTGATTAGAGTGTAATGTGAAGTGCTAAGTATCTACCCCATATTAACCATGTGAGCGTTAGCCCTACTGATGGAAATGGGCCCACACAAGGACAGAGAAAAACTCTGCCCAGGGTGGGAATTGAACACGGTCGTGCACGGTCGTGGACTATCGAACCTAAATCTTAGCATCTTTGTTTGCTCCTTTGATGTTTGCCGAGCTTCAAAACTACACTTGTATGTTTGAACTGAAGCAAACGTCTCTATTTTCTGTCCTTAATAGGCCTAATCTCGTACCCAGATCTCCCACGGTCATGCATTGTGCATGATGACGACATATGCTCAAAAATTCACCACCAAGCCTCGTTTGCACGAAATTATTCACATCGTCTGCATGGATGTGAATTACTGTTGGCACGTGGGTATCCTTTTCAAGTTTGCTCCTTTGGGACTCAGCTCAAGCTAAAATTTGAAGGTTTGATTATAGAAATCGAGGCTTGGTGGTGAAATCACCTAGTCAGACTTCATCACGCATAAGGGCTATTCCATTGTAAATGACTATGTAACGTTATTTGCTAAATTTGAAGTACCTTACCACTCAAGGGAAGGTTTTCCAGCGGCATCGAAATATAATTTCCCATGTCAGCCCACTTGCCAGTGAATTTAGCTGGTATGGAGAGACTTTCTTCGTTCGTTCCGGTATAGTTTGCCATGTCAATGACACCAACTTCCATTGCTGTCGATAAAAAAAAATGTGTCCCCAACTGAGTGCTGCAAGACTACACCAAGATTATTAATCCAGCGAATCATCATGGCGCTAAGGACGGGAAAACAAGACATAAGCGATCATGTCTTGGTTTAGTCTCTGCTTCTGATTCGCTTAGAGCGTACCGGGCACAATTCTTAAGCCGACCACTAAGGGTAGAACGCAAACCCTCAAGAGTTTTTTAGATAGTGAATTGAAAATTACTTTGTTAAGGCGTGGAGAATTGTTATTTTGGGGTGTGATCGCTTTTTTCCCTGTAATTTGCGACACGTTATAACAATTCAAACTTCATAGTTCTTCAGAATGAGGATTGCATGTGAAAGGTGGAGGGGTTTCCAGAGCTTCTTTACCTACGGCCAAAAAAGAGATTGAAGTCGCAACTATAGCAAAATGTCAGTCATCAGTCTTCAGGCTTACTCACCCATGTCCCTAGTCATTACAACGACTGTAGAGTTTGTTTCAGTTCCATTTTCAAGCTTTGTTTTGATCACATTGGCAAAAGCCATTCCTAACGATAAGGCCTTTTCGGGTACATCCATCCTTGAAAATGACACGTTATCTGGACTCTCCTGTAAAATAAAAAAATGACTTTTTTAAAAAATCTTGTTTTGCTTATGTTGTTGTTGTTGTTGTTTTCTTTTCCGCCTCATTCTACAGTCTTCCGATGACTGTGGCGAGAAATTAAACCGTTGTAATTAATAAAACCCATGAGCTCCCTTCCTTGCTTTACATACAAGCCCACCATTGGAGGCTAAGGAAGAGAGAGCCCTTGGGAATAACGTACCTTGAGACAACTCGGCATCATGTCCAGGATCTTCATTTGTTTCTGTTGGAAAAGTGAAGAAGGATAAGTGGAGGATGAGAAAATATATCTTTCAGTGTCATTCTTGCCATTTACCGAGAGGTCTCTAATTTAGTTCAGTTTTTTCAATTTATTTTATATAGCTATAGTCTTTCACATAAATCCAAGGAAAGGGTTAGGGCAATATTTCACCGTTAACTAAGTAATTACTTTAATAAATCAAAACACTCTCGCAAAGCGTAACTAGCCTATAGTTTTCGTGACATTTTTCTCCCTGTATTTGTGAATGGTGCTCTTGTTTCGTAAGAGGGAAAAGAAACTTTCTTCTCCGTAATCGGCTCCTGCGATTGGGTAATAGTAACTGGAAGTAATCTATATGTGTTTGAATTGTAGTCATCATAACTAATTACACTGCTGGCCTGCAGACTTGGGCTGTAAGATTTTAAAAGTTAGCTTTAGTGTATCATTTTTCATTTTGTGGTAGGTTGATAAATCTTTTCGATGGTGAACCATTAAATCATTAAATTAACGACAACCTGAGTGAGTCATCTTCAAAGTCAAGTGAACTCTCTAAGGTTGTCGAAACGTATACGTCAAGTCTTGCTCAGGACTACATTCACGCGGACGATCCTACTTCACTTAGTTGTGACTCCTGTGGGTTCAAGACATTGACGAAAAGAAAAGTCATTTCTTAAAAAAAAAAGTCAGTCGCCATGAGAAGGATACTGCGATCTAAGACAATGTATTCTGAAGGTGGCTTACCTGAACGCATTCTTTATCAGAGCATGCGTTAAAACGATTATTCCAGTTTATATCAGAGCATCTGATAGTGGGTGTGGCTAAAACAAATCATAATTTTAAAACGTAAAAAAAGGGAACAGAAAGACCTGTGTACTATGCATGCAGAAACTCAAGACCTGGACCCTGAAACTACCATATATCTCTCCGTTTGCCTCTTAGCAGATCAACACACGTTTCACATGGAAAAAAAATACAGGATAAAATCTGGAGGAACGAATTTTGAAAATACCCAGGTGTGAGAAAAGGATCTTTCTTCTTTTGTGGGGCCGGTATCAGTTGTTAGCTCATGGTGTATGTTCTTTCCTTTTCGATACTGATGCGCATGCACGAGAACTTCAGCACATCACAACATTAAACAGTCAGGCTACAACACAGTCATTATATATATCTGGAGCCAGCAATTGAGCTTGCCCTCCCAAGCACTCGTGTACTAATCTCGTACCCAGATCTCACTCTGTCACTGGAAATGTGGGATCTGGTAAAGTTCGAGAGTACACCATTTTTCATTGGCTACTAAAAAAGGTTGCGGCAATGCAATCTACGCTGCGATTGGCTTATTTCGCGGGGCACTTAGTGAAGGTTTAGTTTTCGCAAGCTCATGTGCTGTTTTGAATAAATGCCAGTTGTGCGTAGGAAAGTTTTGTTTTTTCCGACGGAAAAGCTTTACAGTTGAGGAAAATCATTTTAAAAATTTGCCACGTTTGTGTAAATGGTACCGACGAAAGCCTCACGTACCCTGCCACTCGATTAAAGTTCTGCGTAGCTTGCTACGCGGTACGCAGAAACTAATAAATTCAAGGTGAAGTAAGTAATTTATTCAGAACAGTATTTCTCGTTCTTAAAACGTGACTCGCGAATTAAGTAGTGATCAATTGCGAATTTTACGGTTAGATTAACTACATTTTTCACGAGATCGTGTCCAGAAAATAGGACTTGTTGCAGTGATTAGGTATAAGCACTCTTTAACATTTTCGCTTTCAATTTACGGTTTGGTTAACTACACTTTTCATGAGATTGTGTGAAGAAAATAGCATTCGTTTATTGATTAAGCCGAAGCGCTCGTTTCAGTGATTCTGCTGTTGCTCCGACAATTAAACAATCTCGACCGTTCAAAAACAATCGCCTGTAGCGCTTCTTTCTGTTTCGGCTTAAGTTTAAGGTTTCCTTGTCCTCTACCCAAAAAAATCTCTTCAAGAATACTCTCGAAATCCATGTTTATTCCGCAAAATCACCCAAAATCACAACAGAGAGTACGAACATGCGCAGTGATAGAAAAGCCCGTATTTCGGGCCTCGCTGGCACTGAGCATGCTCGAAATCAAACTTTACCAGATCTCCCTTCCGTATGACCGTGGGAGATCTGTGTACGAGATTACTCATGTACCTCAGGAGGCTTAGAACGTCATCTCAGTATTCGGAATGTCGCATTCAGATCTAAATCACTCCATGGCCCCAGACTTTTTTCGAGTATTGCCTACACTAAATTTTTATTAATTCATTTTTCAATTGATTAATTGATTGAAATTTATCATTTACAAATTCCATCCAAGGAGATACGGAGTACCTCAGATAATCCATAGGTAATACCACCGCGGACTCATCCCCAGTAGCTAAAAGTCACAATAAGGTCAGTTTAACAAATAAGTGATGTGAGGCGAATGTGACGTACTGTTCT
The DNA here is from genome assembly GCF_036669925.1 of Montipora capricornis. Classification (NCBI taxonomy): domain Eukaryota; kingdom Metazoa; phylum Cnidaria; class Anthozoa; order Scleractinia; family Acroporidae; genus Montipora; species Montipora capricornis. The sequence continues at coordinate 2,848,580 of NC_090892.1, forward strand.
TCGAGTCCAGCTCAGACCATCGTAAAGACTTTAAAAAGGTCAAGACGTAATGCCCTTATGCTGAAATTGCAGTCAGGAATTTGCATAATGACTATAAGAAATGTCAGTGTCCCACATTTCTTATAATCATAAAGTAATGCCCTTCTTTGCTTCTATGAAGGCAGACCAAAGAAATTTTTGAGGGGTAAATGCAACAAATACGGAGGGGAGAAAGTGTGAACTCCTGAATAACCTTCCTCGGCAACTCCCTCCCCCGTTACGGCATTCCCAGTTCTCTTGCTGGTCCTTTTCCCCTTTGTGATATCCACTAGGCCAGAATCGTGTGTATGACTAATAAGACGCTTGGGTGCTATATTTTTAAAACATACCCGTCGTAGGTGGACTGCTTCCGTTGACAGTTGGCAATGTTTGTAAGCCAGATGTAGGTGTTGGTTCGAAGGTATGGCTTGGTGGATTGCTAAACACTGAAGAGTTCAAATCCAGTGTTACTGTCAAGTTGTCTGACGATACATTGGGTTGTAACTCAGTGGACGAAGTACTGATGGACACCAAGCTTGAGCTCTGCGCTGTTGATACTAAGAAGATTTCACTGATTACTTTAACCACTGGAAACGTACGACGCTTTATTCATTATTTTTTAGCATAGTTTGTCCTTTACAATGGCTAACGTCATGAGTACAAACATTAAAAACAAAACAGCTGCATCGAAAGGTGCGTACCAAGCTAATTCTAACTCAATGCCGAAGGCATCAGTTATTTGCAGACCAGTGCTCGTTTTGTCAACTGCATTGGAAAGCACTCTAGCATTTGTCCCGTGTATATATACTTTAGTATAGCCATAAACAATACGACCTTACACGTTTCACCAGACATAGAAAAGGGAGGAATCGCTTCTGATTGGCAGGTAACTGTCAGCGGGCTCAATTCTGATCGAACTCCAGTTTATAGGGTGTTACATGTTTTCGTTTATCTCTGTTTTTACATAGGGCCTCGTGCACAGCTGCTGATAATGATCCCAATATTGCTAAAGCGAAACTGAAGTTCGGAGCCCGCTGACAGTTACCCACCGGATTATTTTCAAGGGTGTCATAGTTGTTTTCGCTTTGACTAAAAAGCTTGAATACCGAATTTAAATCGTCCGTCCAAATATGAAACAAAAGACTTTATTTTTTCGTGGCAGGATCAGCACCAAAAATTCTTTTGACAGGAAAGATGACTGAAGAAGGTATTATTATTATTATCATTATCGTTATCGTTATCATTATCATTATCTTTATTATTATTATTATTATTAGTATTATTATTATTATTAGTAGTATTATTATTATTATTATTATTGTTTATCGCCATCTCGGTCTCCACTCGATATCAGTTTTTGAGTTGCTGGTTGACCACGAAATCAGCTTAACAATTACCAACCGAAAAGAAGATTGGTATATTTTCACTGCAAAACATGCTTCGACTATAAAAGAGCCCCTTTCTTCATATTCATATTTTTCTTGTAAATCTTTAGTTTATTCCACGTTGTTTTTATACACTTAATTTCACATTCAACATACAGCCTAATTTCCACTGCATAGAGCTGATGGAAAATAAGTTTCCAAAGCTAGAACCTACCAATTTTTGAGGAGCTTGAATTAGCTGGAACTTTATCAATCTAAATAGGAAAAATAGATGCGCCTTCAGTTCCGTTATTTAACTTTAGTCCCTAGTTTGCGAAAATGTCGATTTTTCTAAAATAAATAAATGAAGTCAAAGTTACCTTCAAGAGGCATGACAACAGTAACAGTAAAAAAGTCCACATTATAGCTTTCTTAATTCTGCCTTTCTGCCTTCTTTTCTAAGACGACTTCCAACCGCAAATAGGCAAAATTATGCAAATAATTTTGATCCTAAATAATTAATGACTCTATCTTGGTTGTCGTGGAAATGGAAGGAAAACATTAACTCTCAAGTTATCGCTATAGAATCTGCATCAGTAGGAAATTTTAAATTGATTGTTTGAGCTGGGGTAGACCTAGTTGAATTCTTCTTGAGTGTAATTTCGACCTGTAACTTGAATGTGTTCAGATTATGGGCAAAGATTACCCGGCGTGGGCACATTTCACGTTTTTCTAATAAATGCAAATAGCTAGAACATAAAAAAGACAGGTGGTCGCAATCATTGAGCAATTAGGTTTCTCAAATTTCATAAATCTCCCCACTATACAGCCTTGTTTTGCTCATTGAAATGTTAGCAGCACTGTGTATATGACACAGACTTTCTGTCCGATAAATTCAATGGCGGTTACAGTGTCTCGAATTCATTTATTTCGCGCTCGCTTGAACTCAGTGGAATCGCACAAGATTATGATGTTATTTTCTTCCTTAGGTTTTTTGTATGTTTTTTGCAGTCGAATGGGCTCTCAAAAAATGCGTTCTCATTCCCTTAGATGGGCTAAAACCTGTTGTTTTTCGCCCAGTGGAATTCAGGTGGCCCTCGGATTCCAGATCCAGTACGCGGTTCCGGATCCCGATTAGTAGATCCCGGATCCCGAGTGGTGGATTACGGATTCCAAACTCACGGGTTCCACAAAATGCATCCTGGATTCCATACAATGGATTCCGGATTCGAAAGCCTCAAATTTGCTAGCCTCCTTCGCAGCCGTTTTTAGCCTCGGTTCGTCCCTCCCCACAAAGGGAGGGAGGGGAGGGACGAACCGAGCCTAAAAACGGCTGCGAAGGAAGCTACAAAGTTGCTGGATTCCGGATTCCTTAAAGGGGCTAGGTCAAGCTATTTTAGGCATTTTCAGCACTGATCGAATGGTCATAGAATTAACTAAAATATCAAAATAACTGTTCAAAACTATAGAATAACTCTAACAAAACACAGGGAAGCCAAGAAGGGACATGGATGGACAAAACTGGAGAGGATTGAAATGGATTGAATATGGGTAAATTTGAAATACGTCGGCCCACCTTTTTTCAAATTTATATCAGTCTATATCAAAATGTCATTTACAAAACTTGAAAATCATTCTCAGTTGTTATGTTGCCGTCATTTTGCAAATGAAAGACTCTTGCTCTGACAATTTGACGTTTAGAGTTCATAATTAACAAAATTAAACAAAATTACCTAAAATAGCGTGACCTAGCTCCTTTAACATAGGGAGATTATTTTTTAAGTTTTCATCAGTTTATCTTTTTGTCGCAGGCAAGGAGCCCATGGCAACTCGGCCCCTTTGTAACAACTTTTGACTCCAGTACTTTTGACTGCCTGAACTCTGTCAGACTAACAGCTTTGGAAAACTGAACGTGAATGCTCTAGAAGTTTTTAAGGTTTCTTTTTTCATATGGTGTTCAAAATGTGAAAGATCTGCGAGCTCCGCATACTAAGTAACTGAAGCTTGTATGTGTAGAACCTATCTTAGAAGGAAATCACATTTCCATGCACAACTTCTGGTGCGGGGAACATGCTACAGTCTAGCGTTGCTTTTTGACGCGTGGTTATTTTATTTAAAGCAAAGGGGATTTATTGACTTTCCCGCAAGTCGTTCTTAAACGCAGGCGCAATAGAAGTAGATTTCTTCTAAAATGCATCTACAAAGAGCAAGATCGATTTAAAAAAAAAAACAGCTCCGGCCACACAAACACTTGGCCAATGAGAGTGCAGAATGTAATCTGATCGCCATCAAGCTATAACGGCCGTAGCCATATATCTAGCCGAGCGCATGGGAAGATTATAGAAAGGCGAACATTATTTGAAATTTATCCGCCAAAAATCGCTGTGTGGTCCCGGAGTGGAGTTGATGTGATAGGAAATTTATCTGGCCTTAAGGCTGTGGTGTTTTTATGTTTTATGGCGATTCGGTCCGTTGCTTTGTGATGCGAGAGCAATTTGTGGGACGAGATCGCCGCGAGTCACCAGCCTTTCTTCTCTTTACGGAACTAACGACATCGTAAAAATTCGTAAGCCACAACCCCGTCTAAAACGGACACAGTTTGCGCTCCGATTGAAACGAAAAGACGAGGACAACTGTACGTAGAGGTAAGTGAAGTTTATTTCTACCTTTACAGCTTATTTCAGCATTTATAAGCTCCAAGTTAATTTTCCCATACAAAGAATACAAAGTCTATAAATCGTATACCGAGCTTGGGCTGCCTGTGCTCCGGCAAGATCCTAAGGGTCCGATTACATGAGCCGAGATGGCCCGGTTTGGCGGGCGTCTGAGAAATACACCAAAAATTAAGTTTCCGATTACATGGAAAAATCTCAGCTCGGTTAGCAGAGATCCCGGCATTACGATGCCAGCGATTTCTAACCACATTACTCTACTTTCGAGAAAAATGGCCCACGCAATAGCCTTTTAAGATAAATAAAATAGCAAACCATAAGGCTTCTTTAAATTGTAGAATGGTGAATTTTAATAACAACGTGTTTTTCAAATGACATATTGTATTAAAATTTCGTCCAAACCGGGCTGGCTCACCTCATCTAATACCGGGCTGAAAGACATCCCGGCAAACCTGACCAGCCCGGCTCATGTAATCGGCCCCTAAGACGGAGGTTTCCCTCAATGCAACCACTACCAACTTCTAACTTTGACTTTTCTTTCTTTTACAATCGCTTTTTCTTTCTAACATTGATCAATTTTTTTCAAAGCGCTAAAAAGGTCACGTACAACCTCAAACCAGTGTTCACGTTCGTCTCCTTGCGCTGCTGTGCCTCTCTCTTATTCCTGTCCCGTTGTACAAAGTCTGTTCGAAGTCCTCTCTGATAGCTTTAAATTAAAGCGCTGCGGGTTTATGAGCCTGCAATGGATTGTTCCAAAAAAAGGTTTCCTTTCATGTTTGATACTCACGTTTCAGCAGCTCCGAAAAGAGAAGGACAAAGAACAAGAAAGAGGTCAAGAGAGTGGTTGAGGGGGTTCATGAAATCTAATATGATAACCCTCTACCGTCCGGACCTCACTCTGTGATGGTCCTGATTGCGTATTTATTTGATACAGACTTGCGACTGCTTTCCTTATGGGATAGATCAATTATTTTTTCTTTGATAGAGAATACGCATGCGCACAAGGATTACTACTATAACAGAACCCGTTTGCAATGTTCTCCAACACTAAATTTTGAATCGCGAATAACAGTTTTCAATCTAGGGAAACGTTGTACCTTTTACAAAGTACGGAAATTTGAAACTTATTCTCCACGTTCCGACCCAATTTCAATGTCAAATTTATGATTGTTCATTCTGTTCATTGGTGTGAAAACGGTAAACTCAATAACTTTCTGTCGGATTAAACTGCAATGAAGTCGGAATGACGAAACACAGTACAAATTAACGAAGCAGCCTTGTGAATTTGTATTCCCATTCAGTAAGGGTAATTGTTTGAGGTTTCTTTCGACCACAGGAAATCAAACGAAAATACAAATCTCAAAACCGTATATGCAAATTTTTACTTTTCACGACCTATAAGTAGGTAAACAGTCAGTTGAAAACTTAAGTTCATGAATAAGATTTACAACCAAAAATAGCAAGTTTATGTCGTCCGACAAAATGGGAATGGTAGTTTAAAGCTATTGCCAACAAACAACTTGAATGAAAATATTTTAATTACAAGGATTGTGAAACTCAATAAGCCTCAACTTAAATTTCTGAATAATCTCTTTCCTTAGCGACAAAGTATTTTCACAAAGCAAGTTCTTTAAATTCGTGACTTTTCCTAAGATAAAGCTTGTTATTAAAGTCTAATACAATAAATACAGTCAAAATAATCTCTGTTAATTCTCCGAGTCCAGTCTGTCTAAAGTCCTTAGAAAGTCGATCTCTTGTTCTGTAAGTCTGTCTCACTATGAAATAAGATCTCCAAAATGATATACACATAGATTTTGTTCTTACCATAGGTTTCGATTTGGTTTTCTATTAATTATACTCTCTGCATTACACTTCTCAAAAATAATTACGTTATTATCAAAAATCACAATTACAAACAGGGATTTCTATAAACTTAAAATTTGCATTGGACACAGCTCATACGAACATGATCTTGTTGCTAAGCAAAAACTGTACTTCAAAACTACTGAAAACCACAACATGAAAACATGAATCTGCTCTACTGCAAGTTTTCACTAATTCACGTGAGTGTTTTGCTTGTGACTTCTTGTGTAACAGATATTGTAGCCGTAGGCGTTTCTACATATTTGTATTTCCTTGCAAGAAAAACAAATACCACAAAATTGAGGAACATAATGGCAGCAAGAAAAAAAAAGTAATTCTCCAGTTTTCCATTATTGAGATCCTGTGGATACCAGGCACCATCTGTGGCTTTTCTTGCAATGGCTGCCAGAGCTCCTGCTATGTAGAAGCCAATTCCAATAGTTGAAAGGTTGAGGCCAATGATAACTCCACGGAGGTAGATTGGAGATTGGGAATAAGCGAAAGCCAGCCCTAATAATACAGAGAGGTCTGAGACCGGCATGACTCGCGTTGCTCTTGGAATTTACAACAATATTCTCAACTACTAGCTTAATGGGTTGTCAATTGATGAAGAGTCACTAAGGGTTCCAACAAAATTTAAAGTCGACTGAGCCGGTTGAGTATATTAACCAACTGTAGCAATTTAACAATTTAGGGAAAAGTAGCTGATTTCTCTGAGTGAAGCACCTGATGCTTTTTGACAGCTGTCAGTCACACTACAGTATTGCAGTTACTTTTAAAATCCATGTCAGAATCATAAGAATCCTATTAATTTTAAAAATTAATTATACTGTGTTTGGGCTGCCTTGATCTACTGGTAACAGATCATTAAGTTACCTAGACCTTTTTGCAAATACAATGGCCATTTTTATTTCTATTGTTTTGAAAGACATTATCGGATGTTCAGGGGCCACATTAATACGTATTTACCCCCTGGGAATCCCATAATAGCTAATTGAAACAATACAAATCAAAATGGCCACCATATCTGCAAAAAATGAGAATCAGTAAATGAAGAAATGTCCCTTAACTTTCATTACAAGTTGTCCATTGCAGTATGCATTCTTTCACTCACCTGGGATTGAAGTTAACACCTCCCCAGTGCCCATCAGTACATACTGAGGAACTTGATAAAATATGTTCATTTGAGAGGCATTCACTGGGGTGTCAAATGGATGCTGTTCAAAATAGCCATGTGTTGAAATGAATCTTTTTCTTTCAACTTCCATTAGTCCTGCTACCATAACTGAACCCATAGCAAATAACATTCCCACACCCATTTTTCTCAAAGGTGTGAAGTTGATGCCAAAATAGTGGAGCACTGGGTAAATAATGCGATCAACAACTGGTATAAGAATCAATAAAATGGTAATCTCAAACAGATAGAGAGATGCTGCAGGCATGGTAAAATGGTCAGACAACTTTAGCTTCATAAATGATCCTTGCAAAAGATAACTGGTTTGCCCCTAAAAAAAAAAAAAAGACAACCAAACGAGTAAGGAAAAGGTCATGTTAATCTCAACCTTTTTCTTAAATTATTTGTAATACATGTAAAAGCAGAGGTCAGGTCAAATTGTTCGAGCTAGACTAGGTAAGTCAAAAGTCTGATGGAGAAGAAAAACCTGTTCATTTAATTACTAATTTAATTTTTGAAAAAATTCAGCGGAGATGTCGAGTGTTTGACACTTACTTTCTTACTAATTTGCCCTTTGGGCAACCAGTTTTGATTTCTGGTTGCCTATGTTTTTTTTTTTTTCGGTTGTCCACCTTCTAAAGACCTGTTGCCCATCAAAACTCAAAGGAGGCTTGTAAAAATGTCAATTTTGTGTGAAATGTGTGTAAAATGGGTTTGACAGACCAATACGACTCCTGCTGTGTGTCCATGGTGTTCTAGTAGTCTTCAAAATGTTCTTGTGCGCTTGAATTGTAGTGCATTTGGCCGTGCGAAAAACTGGGTTGCATTGTAACAAGCATTCCTTTCAAGCGGAGAAATACTGCGGCTACAAACATGCTCCTCTTTCCAATCTGTTTTCAGGTTTGTACCAAAATATTCTTAACAGAAAAATAAATGTGAGCAAAGAGTTGTAACATTGTTTAATTTTTTTTTATCATGTTTGCGCTGACAACATCATATTACCGGTACTAGTTACTTTCTTTGTTGCAAATCAAATCGTTCCGCAAAATATTAGTCGAACAAAAATTTTGATTGCCCGATCAGGCAAGTGTAACTAGTCTCAGTAGTTTTACTTACCCACAGGTCATCGGGCAAGTATTAGTGTCGAACACTGAATGCTTATGTTCTTTAAATTCATGGATAGCCCTCATCTTGTCAAAGTTACATTTTACTGTAGGTCACAACAAATTATTTTGAACAACTGTAAGTTATCTCTTCAAGCAGCCAATCACCTCTTACAGAGCATACTGTGTGCCTTCCTTTTAAATAATAAATACACATCAACGAACCCATTTGTCTTTCCAGCTTGACAATGTAATACAAGTATGTACCATACTATCAAGAATAGGTATCTCACCTGTCCATAGATTGTCCAGTACAAGACAAATGTAAGAAATATTGGTGCAATCCCCATCACAGTCTTAACATCATTTACTCGCTGATCTGGCCAGTTTCCTCCCAAACTCTCTTTTGCCCGGTCTAGCCAGTGAACCTCCATGGATTCTCCACATGTGCACTGACACTTTTTTAGGCCTTGCCAAATTATTTTACATGTATCAGTCATGTAACTCCCCTTAAGCTGCTGAATGATGTAATAATTTCTTCCACTGATGAATAATATGATTGCCAGAAATATGGAAGAGGCAGTTATCACATAACCACAAAAGAATGACACTTCTTGTTGAACAGTAACAACTGCAGTGTATGCAATAAATGATCCTAGCTGGATAAACCAGTAAAACCAGTCAAAGAAGCGCTGAACTACAATAGCACCCTGACTTTCTATCTGATCAGCACCAAGTGGGGACACATTGGCTTTGATTCCTCCAGTACCAACTGAAATCAGCAATAATGAAATCCCCAAGAATGCCTCTTTAGTTCCAGTGCCCAATTCATGCACAGCACCATAGTTAAATGTCACAGCAGCTAGAAGAACTGTGCCCACTAAATAAAGTAAGGACCCTCCATATATTGTGTTGTAGCGTCCCAAGAAGGTGTCAGCAACCCATCCTCCAATCACAGGTGAGAAAAATGATGTTCCTGGGGAAAAAGTTAAACATTAACTGATCAACTCCTGGGGGTTCCCCATACACCTTATTCCAAAATGGCCACTGATTTATGCGCACACAAATTGGCCCTTGTTGCCTCATTCAAGATAAAATATTCTTTTGAATTTTGAGCTTAAGAACAAGACATCAAGGGCTAATTTGAATAAAAACAAAAGAATATTTATATGGCGGCCATTTTGGAAAAAAGGTGTATTAACAAGTTAAAACATCTGGCATTAGACAGAGTAAAATACTCTGGCATTAATTAAGACAGTAAAATACTAATTTCTGGCCAGTTTTGGCCGCTTCAGGCATCAAAGGGTTAAGAAAGGCTGGCGATCAATAAATACAGCCAAGATATCCTTGGCATTAATGTGCCAGTCGACACCAAGTCATATTGTATGCTGAAACAAAGGGTTCATTTGTTCTGGTTGTTACCATATTTAAATTATAAGGAAAATGTTTATGAACAGATTGTCTGGAAAAATATCCATTTATAGGTGGTTTTCATGTGACGTCATTGCCGCCATGTTGGTGGTTGAAAACAAAAGATCTCTCATTAGTTCCTTTTGTTCATCCACCAGCAATTGTACATTGCCTCATTGCTATCTGTGTCTCTTGGGATTGGTTGTAAACCACCTATTCAAAATTACCTGGAATAATAATAATAATAATAATAATATAATAATAATATTATTATTATTATTATATACTCAACAAAATATCGCATTTCTGATTGGTCAAGGATGAATGCATGAATAGGTTATAGAGTGCAATGCGGAAGTTGATGTGGAAACAACACAATGGAGTCATTTTGTTGAGTATATACAAATAAAAAATTATATGAACTTGCTTGTGCATTTCGTGATTTATGGTCACTTGTGATGTTTTGAATGTTCTCAAATTTGAGAACTTTCAAAACATCACTCCTGCCGATAAATCACGAAATACACTTGCGTTCATATGATATTCCTATACTTACAGTGCATAAAAAGGAACAAAATTTAATCTCTCTACAATTGTCAAGTATGTATTTAAAATAATGCAAAAGATCAAGAATAATTTCCAATTTTCATGCTAGAAAAACATTATTTGTTTTCTTTACACCTGAAAAGAGCACGAAACTGTAAGGAGTATAAATTACCTTGAAATGCAAGGCTGATACTACTTGGCAAAGGTGCTTCAAGCTTTAAATAATCTCTACAGTAAAGCACTAAGTTGGCTACAACACCATAAAAGGTCAGGCGCTCGCACAGTTCCGTGAACAGGATACAAACAACTAACAAAATCCTTGTGTGTCTTCGCATAGGGCTGGGATGCCGGAGCATGGAAACATGGTATCCCTGAGGTTCACTGGATGATGGTCCCCCAACGATGGGAACCAGTTCAGGATCCTGCTTTTGCCACATGACAACTAAGTCGATTGGTTTCTGGGATAAAAGGAAAACATTGCTTTAATAAAAGTATCAATGATGTACATTAAGTAGTATCTTCAATGGATGCCAGTTACTTTTTTTGCATTCACTTTAAGATTGCTCTATTAGTGTACAAGGCTCTTAACAGTATGGCTCCAACCCTATACAAGGCACTTTGTGGCTGCTAATGCCCAGCGCAGTCACAATCCTCTACTCTCAGAAGTCCCAGAGACTAGATACAAGACATTTGGTGACAGTGCCTTTGCTTGCGCTGCACCTAAGATCTGGAGTCATCTTCTACTTACTGTAGAACTATTTATGTCCAGGTGCAAGACTGCCTATCAATGCTAAATTCACTTAAACCTTTCCCAGATTTCTTAGAATATTTCATCATTTAAAATATCCCTTCTAAATATTTAACGACATTTTTTTTGTGAGAAGTGTGTATTTTTAACTATTGTTTTAACTAATATCAGAAACTCATAAGGGTTTTCAACCCTTATGAGTTTCTGCTAATATATATCTCTTATTTTTAGTAACTACTCTGGATGCATATAAGAACATAGTATAATTTATACACATTTTTGGGATTGAATGATTGTACAGCGCTTCAGAATATATTTTTTACTCCTCTGGTTCGTTGTGAAAAACGTCCGCAGAAGTTTCGACAAAGTTGCACGCTCTGTCACAAGTTCTTTGGATTTTGCGTCAACTGCGGCGTGCGGCGAGCGAGTGGTATGTATGCAACAACAGTTGTTGTTTGCATCGACAAGTTGTTTTTCTGATTTTAAAAAAAATGTGCTCCTGAATGTGCTTAAGTGCACTAACCTTCGTCCAAGGCGTTCTCAGCTTTGTTCTAAAAAGTGAAGATATTTTTATCCACCGTTGAGTGCTAATTTCCCCGGTTTTAATTGTGATTGTCATGTGACCAAGTTATTGAATGGTGGGGGAGGGAGGGGAGGTAGAGTTTCGAAGCAAGCAACCGTGGACAATTTTCCTGTCGGTGTACGTTGGATCAGTGGCTTGATCTGATCGGCGTTATTTCAAGTTGAGAAAATAAATATTTTAAGCAAGAGCCGATACAACGTAGATTTGATTTTAGTGATGTACTATATTTCGGCTGGCCAAACCAGCCTTCTTCAGGTACAATGAGAGTTTACATTGAATTGCTTCTATGTACATATATATATATAGTAAATGGATGGTTGCAATACAAAAGAGGTAGGGAAGGGAGCGGAGGAGTGCAATGCAATTGTTTGCTAAAGCACTTTACATGGCAGTTTATGAGCTGGGAAGGAAAAATGTCATATTGGTAGAGCACTGCAACGTCGGCAACACAGAGAAGAGGTTCAAATCTGTATTTTCAGGTTTCACTCACAAAGAATCGAATACCATCTTAGCAAGCCATAATTGTATAAAATAAGCAAGATGACAATATGTGGTTACCATTTAGCCTAAAAAAATCCAGAAGGCATGATCGTGGCATAAAGGTAAGCGATTTTCCGAATTTGTTAAAAGCCAACCGGATGTGGATAGCGCTTTACCCTGCATTCCATCCTGTAAAGGGCGCTAAAATCGTGAAAAAGGGCCTGGAAACGGAACGATCCTCACGAATTTCCCAAATTTAGAGTGCCGGCATATCCCTAACCTGCGATCAGGCCCATTTTTAGCTTCGCCCATATGTTCTCTTATGTCGTCGCTCGCTAAAATTGGGCCTGACCAAAAGTCTCTCAAGAATTCCGGACGGTCGGCCAAATTTTGGCCGACCAAACTCGTGATCTGATTGGCTGTTGAAACGCCGGAAGTGAAAATGCCATCGTTATTGCGCGGAGCTCTCGCGAAGTCCTCGAGACTAATCCGCCATAAGTGTACGAAAAAATTTGCTCCCTTTTTTTCTTACAATGCCGTGGACGGTGTAACCTGATTTTATTTGTATAAATGCAGATATGCCATCCGAAAAATCTCATAAGTTGTCCAGAATCGGGTTTGAATCTCTACTAATCTCTGGAACGAGTGAAATTAGCGATTCCGTCGTCGAGCTCTGTGGCCATGGGGTTGAAAGTACTTTGGCACAAACTTCCCTGATGTTTAGAAAGCTAAATAGGTGATTCCTTCAAATGGCAATGAAAGCCGATGCATATTGGTTTCCTGGATGAGACAAGGGACATATAAATCAACAGGAGGAGATGCTGATAAAATCGCAAGTTACACGAATGCATGTTTTGACTATCTGTGTAGCCCGTATCAAATATCAAACGGCATTATTTATTTACTGTACATGACACGGTTTGTTTGCACACTTCATAATATTTCCAGTTGATTTAACTTAAAACTCGCACTCCAGAAACTAAAATGGCATGTTTCCAGAGAGATCAATTGTACAACAATAAAAGAAACTTTGCGAGTCCATCTTACTGTTCGTACTCCATCAAAAGATTAACAGCCAAACTTATCATGATTTTACTGCGCGCAATTCTAGAAATACACTGCAACTGAAGATATTACCCGAAAAAATCACTAAAAGAAACCTTCATGGGCAAACACGTTAAAGGAATAATGTATTTCTTATTTTTTTCTTTAAAAATCTATCGCCAAACCGTCCAACGACAAAATGCTAGGTTATCTCAAATTAAGATGTCAAGCTTAAAAGATTGCATATTCAGTGAAGTTCGGAGGGAGAATTACACCGGCCTTTGCCGCAATATAGTCGTCGAAAACATTCCCCATGCTTTAAATGTGTCTTTCTCAAATTAAAGCCCACGGTAACTTTCGAATTCGTTCATAATATTTCTCCCACGGTAATTAACTCTGGTCAAAACAAAATAAGGTGAATCTGCCGTCCACGCGTGTATTGGTGTAATGGAAGTAAATTTGATTGGCCAATGAAGGACATGTCAATCAATCAAAAAAAGTGGGCGGAAGGAATTTCGAAGAGGAATTTGGTCAGGCTCTATTTTTCGTTTCCCCAACTCCACATTACGTACCACGCGAAACTAAAATAGAGCCTGATCGCAGGTTAGCATATCCCGGGATTCGGGAAATTCGTGAGGATTGTTTCGTTTCCAGGCCCTTTCTCACGATTTTAGCGCGGTTTACAGGATGGAATGCAGGGTAAAGCGCCATTCTCATATTATACCCCAGTTAATGAAAATAAATGTTATTAAGGTATTTTCAGGTACTTTTCAGTGTTGCTGGGTAAACATTATCTGTTCCTTTTTCCCAACAAGACACACAAGTTTCCAAGCCAGCTGATCAAATTTATTTGCCAGCCAGGAATTCCGCGCGCTTTCAAATCCCAGATTGTAGGTGGTTGTAGGTGGTTTTAGGTCGTTCCATGTTTTAGTGACGTTTTCGTTCGTTGCTGCAGCTGTAACGTTCGATGATCAAAAATTATTGATGTCATAGTTCAATGCGTCGAATGCGTGGTGACTTGATCGAGACTTTCAAAATAATCAACGGTTTTGTGGACTATGGTCACAATATGTTTGGGACAAATACAGCTTATCGAACTCGTAATCTTAATGTCACTTCTCATCATCCATTAAGATCAGCGCATCGGCAGGTATTTTTTGCAGGTTGAAATTTACCGTGACTGTTTTATGAATAGCTAGCCTTAGGCCTAAGGAGGCCTAAAGAAACGTTTTTAGGCCTAATTAGGCCTAAGGTTAGCTATTCATGTAACAGTCACGGTAAATTTCAACCTGCAACCTGCAAAAAATACCTGCCGTCTGCGCATGACTTCTTTAGCAATAGAGTTATTAAATATTGGAACCAGCTTTCACTACGCGTGCGAAATTCAACAAGTATCAATGCCTTTAAGGCTGGTCTTGACCTCTTTAAGTTATCTAAACCTGATTCGCCTAATGGATTCTGGAAATTGTCGGAAGAAATTGCTTTTTAGAATAACCGATAAAAGTCTGAAAAGTGAACATGTCAATTCTTTGCTAGCCAATCGCGATGTTGCCATGCGGCAAAATATCTTGTTTTAATAATTGATTATATTGTTTTCTGTTCTCAGTGGGTTGGTACATTTCGCTGACCCCCAGTCCATGGACTACCCAAATTGACTACCCTAAAAATACTATTTCGAATGAGTACTGTTGATCTAGGTGTAAGCAGCATGTCAAATAGTGCTTACCCTAACCCTAACCCTAAACAGCATTGTTCAACAATAGGTAAGTCTAAGCAACCAATTTTAAAAAGGTTAGCTTACATGAAGTAATCGGCCATCACAATAATAATCGAAAACTAACCTTTTTAAAATGGGTGCTTAGACTTAAATGGTGTTGAACAATGCTATTTAAAATGGGTGTTGAGGCTTAAGTAAGCACTATTTGAGATGCTGCTTACACATGGATCAACAGTACTCATTCGAAATAGTATTTTTAGGGTAGTCCATTTGGGTAGTCCATGGACTGGGGGTCAGCGAAATGTACCGACCCGTTCTCAGTATTTTCTTTCGATTCTAGTATTTTTAATAATACATTTTTGATTTTTATTACGTGTTAATAATAATTTTGTAAATAGATTTTATAAATAGAGATATCCTGAAGTGATATAATAAAGTTATCTTATCTTTTCTTATCTATCTTATCTTATCTTATCTTATCTTATCAAGATAGTTGTCAGGAAGCAGGCATTTGCCATGGCATTCTCATCCCCAGGGCTAACCAATAGAAACGGATGGCTCTGGGGGCAAGAATGATATCAAACGGGCGACCGAGCGCGTGTAGCGCCGAGAAAGAAAAAAATGCTAGTTCATCTGTGCTGCCTTCTATAGAATCTTGGGAAAAAGCACATTCCCTGGCACCCAGATTAAGTGACGTTGGTTGATATGAAGTCCAGGCCGTCTCTCTTTGTTGAGTTCGAATTGTGCTGCAACAAATTAAAAGAACAGGGTCGAGGTTCAGGGAAATAATTAGCAATTTGTTTTGTGTTCAAAACAAAGGAAAATGAAGATTATCCCCCCTAAACCTCGACTCTGTTATTTTTTTTTGCTGTACAATTATTCGAAAGTAGCCTATTGGGTTGTAGTCCCGTTCCGGGATTCCCTCTTACCCCGCCGGCCGCCCTGGAAATGGGCCTGGAATCCACGTGGGAAAAGAGGGAGATTCTCTCTTTCAGTATGATCTCTTCTCTAAATTAATGATTATCGTTAAGGCGTAATTTGCTTTGAATTTGTTATTATTATTATTATTATTATTATTATTATTATTATTATTATTATTATTATTATTATTATTATTATTATTATTAATTGTGGATACTGTGCCCCAGAACCTGTGGTAGCAGAGAAAATAAGGAAGTTGAGACCCACATGAACCAAAATTCTACAAACAATATTGAGAAACTAAATATTTTGATTAAGAGCTGATACAACGTAGATTTGATTTGGTAATGTACTATATTTCTAAGAACATA
Organism: Montipora capricornis; assembly: GCF_036669925.1. Lineage (NCBI taxonomy): Eukaryota > Metazoa > Cnidaria > Anthozoa > Scleractinia > Acroporidae > Montipora > Montipora capricornis. The sequence goes on from NC_090892.1 coordinate 2,864,594, forward strand.
TACTTAGATGTGAATTAATCAAGAACATTTCTATTTGCTCATTGTCAGTTCGCGCTAAATCAGCCTGGAGCAAACACAAGTGTGCAGCTTGATGCCACATCAACAAAGCTCTTTGAACGCTAGACGCTGTTGTTTTATTAAAATAGTTTCAGGCTGAAAAAGCCAAAAAGGCTGAAAAGCAAGAACTCCCAGCCTCAGATCCGAAATTAGACGTCAGTATTGAAAAGGGACAGAGAGAGTAGGACAGGAACATTCATGACTTGATGAATCTGGGATGAGCGTACATGACAATCCAACTACCACTAGCAACCTCGTTCCCAGGTCCCCTGGAACAGACAGGTGACCCTTTTAAGAAACGTTGTACGCAGAATTCTTCGTGTCCAGGGCCCATACAGGTAGCGGAATGTCCATTTACAAACGGAGAAGCTTTGGCATAAGGCAATAGACCTTTTTGCAGATACGGCGGCCATTTTGATTTCTATTGTTTCAGAAGACATTATTGGATACTCAGGGGGCAAATTAATATGTATTTGCCCCTTGGGCATCCCATAATAGCTATTCGAAACAATGTAAACCAAAATGGCCGCCGTATCGGTAAAAAGGTCTATTCATGTTGAAGCACTGAACGTGAATTTAAGCGCTTTGCATGGCTTGGTGTCATTGGAAGTGTAAGGAGTAGAGGGTTTGATTATGGTGGACACGTTGGTGTACCAGTCCAAGCAGAAACTAAAGGACGCGCAAGATCAATTTTTACAGCAATGTGGCTACCGTTTTTTGAAAATGTAACATACTGCAAGAGATGAAGTTTCTTAATCTTCAATAAAGTGATGAATAATCACTGCTGTTGCGCTATTTAATGTCAATGCTTTATTAATCCTTAATCTGGATTATGTAATCGCAGATCTAGGAATAGAGAGGTTTTCAATTGAGTGTCGTAAAACAAATACCAAAGTAATTACTTCGACCGATCACTGTAAGCAGCGCAATAAACCAAACCAAATTCGTACCAATTCAATGTAACTTAACGGCCCAGTAATACGGGTAACGATTTCCGTGCAACTTGTTGCGCAACAATGTTGCAAGTTGAGATCGTTTGCTGCGCGTATTACCACCACCTTACACAACACATTTTTATGTTGCAAAAAATAGACGCCGCTTTTACTTTTTGCAACCTCCCGGCACTCAACCCTCAGAGTCACTTAGCTGTGGACTTTTTGTACCGTCCAGCCGGGGGTCATTTTCCTCAACATCCGTAGTTTTTCTCGGTTGTGTTTTGTAGGTATAACGAGATGCAACGAAGCAAAATATAAAAAAAGTAAACATCGCTATTCCAGCTAACAAGAAAAAGAAGAATTCCATTTTTCCCTTGTTGAGATCCTTGCTGGGATACCACAAGTCGTTGCTCGCTGATCTGACAATTATAACAAGAAGGCTTGTCATGTAACTTCCCAGGGCAGTTGTGATCATATATACCCCCATAACAACTCCTTTCATGTTTTTGGGAGATTGAGAATATGAAAATTCTAGTCCTGAGAAGAGAAGAAGATAACAACAAAGCGAAATCAGTAATTTATCCGTTAAATTCTCTATACCTGCACACTACATTATGGGTCATAACTTTTAATTACTACTAAACCGAGCAGCAATATGGTTAGTTTGAATTTTGAAAGATACTAGGAAAATAACGTGATTTTTTTCTCGGGGATTTCCCGACGGCGAGTTGAACATGATTGTTTTGGACAAATGACGTCATTAGTCACGCCCAACGGCTTTCGTTGGTGCCAAAATGTCTCTCACCCATGGGAAAGAGGTTCTACATCTACATTTACACGTTCCTACACTCGGCAAAGTCCCTTTTTGGCTTATGGCTGTTTCTGCTTTGGTGACGTCATTCACTATAAGCCATCACATCACGCCAATCCGGCCACGTCTGCTGGAGAGAACAGGACAGCCATAACACCGAGGACTTCATCTCCTACTCTTCTCGAAAAGTGTGTTGTAGGTTCTTTAATTAACGTCCCACATGTAACTTATAAACATGGTGGATATTTGTATAGTCCTTATCCGAGAAGACTTAAAAGTCTAATCGTTTGCAGATGAAATTACAAAGGCAGCGCTTTCAACTTAGTTATTTTAAGAGGTTCGAACCCGCAACCTCCCGCACGACAGCCCGATGCTCAACCAACTGAGCCACCGATGCGCCCAGAGTGGTTGAATGAGTACCGCGTTTTGAAGCTTGGTCCTGTTGCAAATCCACCCATTGCCAGGGGACCGCGCATGTCCTGGGTTCTTGAAAGTCACCTGCTGGCCTGTTTCCGTTTATTTTTATACAGTTACACTCACTTTAAGTTACTTCGATGAATCACAATACCTGCATGATGTTTCTTAACGGTGCAATTCAGGATCTTTCCGCAAAATGCAAGCTATAAAATCGTAAAGGGTTTAAATCCAGGGATCATAATTACCATTATGAGCGAAGTACGCTCGTCCTGGTGAGTAGCCTACTGGTGAGAGTAGTCCTGAGAGGACTATTTAGGGTGTAATTGACTGACGTTTCGATAACCTGAGCGGAAGTCATGCACAGAGTCTTTAGTGTGTAGTGTAGTCCTGAGTGTAGTCCTGATCGGTAGTCATGCTTGGAGTCTTTAGATTAAGATGACTTCCGCTCAGGACTACACTCGGCAACCGAGCGATCGTACTTCATTTCATAATGAAATGCAAACTGTGTTGGATTTTTACCTGTTACAGAGGCCAGAACTTCGCCTGCTCCTACTAAGAGATATTGAGGGATCTGCCAAAAGATACTCAGATCCGAAGCACTTCGCTTTTCGTTGTTAACAACCTGGTTAAAAACATGTCCCTCTTCCCACATCCGTCTGCGCTTGATTTCAAGTAACCCAGCCACCACCATAGATGCCACACATACCAAAATTCCCGTGCCAATTTTGCGTAGGGGAGTAAATCTGAAACCACAGCGTTGAAGAAGAGGATACACAATGTGGTCCATAACAGGAATGAGCACCAGAACAGCGATAATGTCAAAAATTGACAGAGATGCAGCTGGTACGTTGAAGCCTCCGATTTCCAATTTCATGTAGGTACCTTGAATCAAAAATGTGGTCTGCATCTGCAGAAATGTGAAACGTAACAAGAGGACTCAACAAGAAGAATTTGTAGCTCTGATAAAAATAAAGGATTTCATGTGAAAGAATAGATAAACGAATGTCATAAGTACTTAGAAGGGTGAGATTGCTTAATAAGAGCCATACCGATCTGATATGGCTGGCTAGTTGCTCAGTTGTTGGAGCATCTGATTACCAACAGAACCAACATTGTGTTAGTAATCAGATGCTCCAACCTTGCCTTGGTAATGACATCTAGTACAAATTGTCCCATAAAGACGATAAACCCAAGTCGAAAGCCCCTTCTTGTAATCCATGGATGTTCCAGTAACTCTGTTGAACGTTAAAAGACCCGCACACTCAGGGGCGGATCCAGATTTTTTCTTAGGAGGGGGTGTACCACCAAGGAATGGGGGAGCTCACTGGTGACATTTTTCCAGAATACGATTTGTATTAGAAAGCCGCAGGTCATCTCACAGGGACAGCGGAGCGTATTTTGTATTGTGGGGGGGGGGGGGGGGGGGGGGGGGGGTGCTAACAAGCAAGCGCCGGAGACGCTAACTTGTAGGGGGTTCTCGGGGAATTCTCCGCCAGAAAATTTTGAAAGATTGAAGCTCGGAAATGCTATTTTCAGCATTAATTCTTGACGAAATATCAAAAAAATATACGTGGATGCTTTACTTCCTATTTGTTACTTGATACATAAATAAATTAATACGTATACCCCAGCCTTACGTATATTCCGGACTTAAATCTGTTTGTCTTAATGCTTTGCTTAATGTTTTATTCTGCTTAATGTTTTATTCTGTAAATGTTTTATTCTGTAAGTTTTCTTTTTTTTTTTATGTTTTATGTGTTTTTTAATTGTTTAAATTTTTTATTTCTAAATTTGTATTTTTTGCTTCCTAAAGCCCCCCCACCCCCCACTCGCGGCTCTGCCGTCCCTCTCACAAGGGGGAGTGCGCACCCTCCCCCTAGATCCGCCCTTGACACTATTTTTAAAGAGTAAAGAATGGAGTTCCGAGTGTTGTGGTCCGTCCTCTGTCAGAGTATATCATGGTTCACGGCGGTTGGGAGGGTAAATAGTCGGAGATACTAACTACACTACTTTACAATTAATCTGAGGGTAAATAAAGATATAATACGATACCTGAAAATATATGGCCCAAAAGGCAATGAACAAAATAAAAACGGGGAGCAATCTGAGCAATGATCTAACGTCTTCAACTTGAGCCTCTGAGTACGTTCCTCCAAATGCTTGTTTTGCTTTATCTAACCATGTCGGTATATTTTGCCTACGGGGAATACTGGCAGCTTCGTAAATTATCTTGGCAGTTTTGGTAAGTTGACTACCGCTGGGTGGCATGTTCAAGTACTTATTACGACCAGCACTAAAGACTACGGAAACGAGGATAATCGCTGAAGCAGTGATTACGTAACCATAAAATAGACTATAACGTTCCTGTACCCAAACAAGTACTGTAAAAGCCAACAATGATCCAAGATTTATGAAAAAATAAAACCAGTTGAAAAATCTCTGGACGGTTCTTGGCCCGTCCCGTTGGACCTGGTCAGCTCCAAAGGGAGAGACATTGGCTTTGATTCCTCCAGTTCCCAATGCAATCAGTGTAAGAGCTACTGCAAAGAAAAGTAGTCTTGCTGTGTTGTTAAAGGGGATATCGTGCTTCGACACAGGTAACATCAATAAGGCCCCAATAATGTATAATAATGAACTGCCAAATATTGTATTGTATCTTCCAGTGTACGTATCAGCAAGCCATCCTCCTACCAAGGGAGTCAGGTAACAAGTTCCTAAAAAAAAGAACTAGGAATTACACAAAAATCTTAGAGTTAATAATTAAAGAAAAGCAAGACTTTTTAAATATTTTCTTCGATTTCGAGTCTCTTTAATTTGAACTATTAACGTTCCTCGCTTCTGCATTGAAACCGACTGTACATATCCTTTGTAGATTAATTTTCCCACCGCAACTTACACTTAAGAATGCATGATCACATGATCATAACTCCCAATGTAGTCAACAAAACTGACGTCAAATTATGATTTGACCAGGTCGTACAGGGGTTACTCCACATCTTTACATTCCTTGAAGTACACGAAGAGGGCAGAGCAAGATGTATTTTACATGATAGACAATTTATTAAAGTCAATCATTTGTCATAGGTTCGGGTCCCGTTCTTGTCCCGTTCGGGACTTTGGAATGTCTTCTTTCACTGTGAACGTTTCTCGTTGCCTGGCGCAGTCGCGCCTGTTTTGTGACAGATCTCAGTTGGCGTGATCTATGGTAAAGTCCCGACGGGCACATACATATAAGACACATATATATAACCCACTCTTTCATATGATTATTTTATTTTATTTTATTTTATTTGTGCTTCCAATCCCTAAATAATACATAATTAAGTGGATATAGGTTTAAAAAAAGTAAAATAAATGAATAAAAATAAATAAATAAACAAACAATACAAATAACAACAACTTCAATTATTTGACATGGTATATTGGAAGAAGAGGAGAGGGGCACATCTAGATAGACTAATGTTGTGCCCCTTTATGTTACAAAAGGACTTGAGATTTTTATTAAAACAAAAAGAAAAAAAGTAAAGTTTCATTAGTATTGAGCAAGGTACCAGCACAAAAGTGCTTTTCTAAATAATTTTTTAGATGGTTTGTCCCTAATGAAATCCGGGATATTATTCCAAAAGAAAACATCCAATAATGCTGGGGCAAAATCTCCTAAGGTTAGTTCGAAATGAAGGTATGAAGATTTGATTGGATGATGCACTGCGGGTATTGTAATTATGTAGCCCAGATACCAATGAAACAGATATATTAGGAAACTTTTCATGGTGAAAATAATCATAAAAGAGCATACATGTATTCAGTTTAACAATATCAGGAAATTTCAAAAGGTGTAAGGACAAGTAATGTAGAGTTATTGGTTCCAGCTTTGTGAATTTTCAGTAATACGAGTTGCTTCAAAAAACAGCTGAGAAAATCCTTCTGATTGTATGAAATTAAGATATTCCTTGGAGATACTCGTTTTTGTAAGAGTGTTTATTATATTAATATCACCCATTAAAATACATTTTTTCTTAGAGAGAAAAACATTATGTAGCGTTGTTTCGAGTTTGTCTAGAAATTCTGGGTTTGAAAAATTTGGGGTCTTATAAATGACACCCACAATGGCCGTTTTTATACTAGAGACGCATAATTCGTCTGGGACGAACTTGGGCAAACATTTTTTATGCGTCTGTTAAATTCGTCTAGTATAAAGACGGCCGCAAGACGTATTATGCGTCTGGACGAAGAATCTATTTTAGTGCGTCTTCGAAGACGCACTAAACTGGAAAGTTCGTCCAGACGCATTATGCGTCTAGTGCCCGTCTTTATACTAGACGAATTTAACAGACGCAGAAAAAATGTTTGCCCAAGTTCGTCCAAGACGAATTATGCGTCTCATATAGTTCGTCCCGTCTTTACACTAGACGGATAACATGAGAGACGCATAATTCGTCTGGACGGATTATGCGTCTCTAGTATAAAAACGGCCAATCATGTCATTAGTTTCTATCCACAAGTTTTCAATTGAGTCTATTTTCAGGTCATTTCTTATTTAGAATGAATAGCCTAAACTATGACGATAATAATGATAATAACAACAATAATAATCATTACTCACCTTCATAATCACCATCGTCATCATTATCAAAGTGAAAATATAATTCATTAGGTTTAAAATAACGAAGAATAGCAGTAAATACTAACCACTGAATACCAGGCTTATTGTTGAGGGCCACGGCGGGGGTAGATCTAACTGGTCCTTGCAAAAAAGGACTAAATTGGCTAATATTCCATAGAATCCCAGTCGCTCACACAACTCTGTGACAAGAATTAATAAGGTAGCAAGTATCTTCTGGCCACGCTTCGTACAGTGATGATCATTCCTTGTAGATGAATAAATGCTGCACGAGATTGCAACTGATCGGTTGTGAGTGGCGCTTTTGTTTGAAAGGAGTAACGACCTTTCAGTGTCCTCTCCATTAGCTGATGCCATGTTTTCCCGTAGATAGGTATTCCCTGCAAAGAAAGGTCATTTAACTTGCTATTCCCAAGTAGTGTTTTTGCAAACAACATGGTCACCGATTACTCAGCAACCCCGTCTGTCTCGAATCGCTCAATGCGTGAGACTTGAGAGCTCTGAGAACGGGAAATTATGACAAACATGACAAAAATAACGGGATTATTTGTTACACTAGGAATGTCCGCCCAACTTACATCTAGTACGCGTGTAATGAAATTTGACATGGTCCATCCAATTTTTCAAAGTGCTTTCTTTATAGCTTTGTGAACAGCAGTTTCAGACAGGAAAATGTTACAACGTTACGACCGTGAACGGCAAGCACAAGCCTGAAATTAAGTTTTCATTTTGCCAAAATAATCTACAATCGTAGGAAACTCGTTTGATTTACAATTATTTTTTGATTGATTATGTTTCGAGCAAGATTCGAAACGAAAGAAGGAAGATTAAAGAAGAGAACTGATTTTCATGGTCTTATGACCAGAAGAAGCCTGCTGTTTGCCGTGAGGCTGAAATTAATTTTTCCAAATTTAAGTAACTGAGAAGAGGGAACTAATTTCATTGTGCTTTACCGCCAAATAACATAAATATGACCTCAATAAGTAATTTTAAAGCAGCTGTAAATAATTATATCTCTGCTTAAGTTTTAGTTCTACCAATTATTATTTATTTCATCATTAATATTCCACAATTATTTATTACCTTAGTAGCACAATTTATTTACTCATTTTAGCTTTGCACTTTGCACTGGAATGCTAAATGTCCTTATAGGATTTTGAAAACTAATTATGTAGATGTAGAATGGTCCAGAATACTTTCCTCCATAAAAGTCGACAGGTTATAAAAATTTTTCGTAGGGAAGGTCATCGAAATCGATTCAGTACGTTCAGAAACGGAATGTGTGGACTAAAATTACAATTTAATGATGATAGAAAGTTGAGAAAGGGCCAAAATATTTGTTAGCTGAACGTGCGTTAGTTTTAATTAATAGCCTGAAAAAAGTTCAAGCTAACGTTAACCGGAATGGATATTATTTCCTGAAAATCTGCTTTAAAATTAACATTTATCTGACATTTGAGATTGCAGCCGTCAATTATTTCAAAAATTCCCGAATTGTACGTTACCTGATAGAAGCTGGAAAGTTCACCTTCACTGGTACGTAAGTGGGAAAACGGAAAGGCAGAAGATTGTAATATTCTCAATCGTGAGCCACTTGGAATTTGGCCGATTTGGAGACATCCATGTGAGAAGCAAAAGGGTTTAAGTGACAGTCTACGTCTTATGAAAATATTATCTGAGCTTATCTGGAAGCCCGAAAATCAGAAGTAATTATATTCCGTGAGCTTTCTGCTGTTTTTATGAATTGTGGTCTGTAAGGGAAGTACACGACTTGAAGGTTCAAGGCAAACGACAGTGGCCATTAAAAAAAGATATTAAAAGAAGTAAATGCTTTTAAAGTAAATAGAGGGCATGCCAATTATTCTTCCTCGTGGGCAGTGAATAGTCACAAGATCCAACCACGAGACAGAATGCGAAAATCACGGGTATGGTTAAAGCGGCTTTCTTTACACTATCAAGCACAAAGTTCAACGTAAACAACTTATGCCTATCCGCGGCTGACTGCGTAGCAATCACATGTTTCGTTTTCCTCTTTTGATAATCATCCGGCTGCCTTGCGGGAAGGCGTAATTCGGTTCAAACGGCACCTGACTTAACTGGCAAGATTTTGAGGAAGAGTCGCTTTTGAAAATGACATCTCGTCTCTGGGATTCAGACCCACGCCGCTTGCGACACAGAACTCACAATTCGCTGACGTAGTTTCATCCCAGGTTGTGCGACCTGAAGAGTTGAAACTACTTCAGATTGGAAGGTGAAGGGTGAGGACACACTCGAAATTAAAAAAAAAAGATGTGACTTTGTCTTATATTTAGATTCGACTTTGTCAACTCGTTTGACAAAACCAAATTTTCGTGTTTTTCTGACTCCCACAGACGCAGCATCTCTTTTCTTTAAAAAGTAACCCCATCAGACAACGAAGTAATATTTTAGCCCATACATGGTGTAGTAAATGCCCCCCTATTGACTCCAAAAATGGCACCTAAATTGGCAAAGGAAATCGTAGAACTCTGGCATCTTGAAAATTTGAAATGCGAACGCGAATGAAACAGCCTCGGACAGTGACTCCAATAGGGTGACATAGCAAAACTACAATTTTAGATAATACACTGTTCCTTTAAGGTAAAAGGTAAAGGGCCTCTAATTTTACGAGGCTAACACGTGACAGTTACTGACAAACTTGTGGCCCTCGGTGGGCATCTTTTACTGTGACCTTCCTTTCTTCGTCAATCCTCCGTTTTACTGACCAAACCTACACGGATCAGAGGAAAGTCGAAGCAGATGATCGAATGAGACCAGTCCTTATTTTCGGGGGGTGAAGAGGAATAATGGATTAAAAATAGCGCAAATTTATTTTGTTGGAATAACGGAATAATGCCATTTTTGTGGGGCGGAATAACGGAACAACGACTTTTATTATATTGCAAAGCCAGTCTCGGGCAAATCCCAGCGCTCTGATTGGTTCTCTCTCGGTCGGGCTTTTGCAGTACGGACCGTGTATTTTTGTTTTGGAGCAAACTCATATTATGAAACAACTTTATTTGAAACCAAAACTTCGAAAAAATTGCGAATATTGTCATTCTTCACAGCGAAACTACCAGAAAAAGCAAAAAAGATTGATTTTTGCCGATTTCAAAGGTGGATGAAGACATCAGACGAGCATTTTATTATCCTGAAGATCTGGAAACTTCTGATACAGCAACTGAAACAGGCATCATCGAAAAGCAGGAGGCCATAGACGATTTTATCAACCAACAAAAAAGTGCAAACACAAAAAGGGAAACGGCCGCTATACTGATATATACTGATGAAAGCTTCCCGGCGTCCGAGCTTGACCACCTTTTGTCAAAGAAACAATGCCACATCATAAACAACTTACTAACTTCACTTGCTCGCTATTTAAAGCAGCATAAATTTACCGTGAGGGAAAATGATCATCATAGTTACCGAAGCAGCTGAAAAGCAGCCTGAGAAACTCCTGGGGCACGTTTCTCGAAAGTCCCGAAACTTAACGGGCCATTTTCGGGTGTAACAATTCCCTTTGTATCTCATGAACGAAGATGATTTAAGTCGTCAAACTTCACAGTTATTTTTCTTTCTTATACATTGAAAACACGTTAAAAGATCGGCTTTCCATAACAAGCGGTTGGCAGTTTCATAAATGGCTTTTCGGGCCCGAAAAGTTTTCGGGACTATCGAGAAACGGGATCCTGGCTTGAACGGGACGAACTCGCTACTATCTGAGCTATAAAACAACTCAACGGTGACCCCATCTTTTTATTGCATTTGTTTAATGTCCTGTGTATGAATATCAATTGTGCCAAGTTTGAAAAAGGTTTAGATACAGTACGTCATTTTCAAAGGAATTACCTTAAAGGGGCTAGGTCACGCAATTTTAGGCAATTTCAGCACTGATCGAATGGTCATAGAATTAACGAAAATATCAAAATAACTGTTCAAAACTATAGAAGAACTCTAACAAAACACAGGGAAGCCAAGAAGGGACATGGATGGACAAAACTGGAGAGGATTGAAATGCATTGACTTTGGGTAAATTTGAGAAACGTCG